>NW_009697139.1:103652-140761 GCF_000703405.1 Apaloderma vittatum
CTTTCCTCAACCTATATACACACCCACCTACTTCTGCTGCTCCTTACTTCCCAGTCCTGTGACCACACTCCTAGAAAAAGGACAGTTTTGAGCCCGTAACATCTAGTACCACTTTCTAGAAATAGGAATGATGAAACTAAATTACAGTAATATAGAGGTATCTGGAAACCTCAATCCCACATGCACAGCAATAAAAAGAAGGAAAAGTGTTCTTTTAAATCAGGCTGTGTTAATCAGGAGGTCAGAAGAAAGATAAAAGAACAGTACAGAGAAAATGCAAAGGTGGGTGAGAAGATGGAGAATGTGGAAGGCTCTTGCATTTTAAAATTAATTTTGTAAATCCAAACGTTCTTTGCTTCTCTATTGAAGGGTCAGCCACAAAACTCCAATGGAATAAAAAGATGCTATTAAAGGCACATAGAGAATGAGGCTATCATACTGCACGCAAGAGAGAGTTGCAGTGACTGAGGTAAAGCCTGATGACACAGTTATGTTTTCAAGGGTTTTTTATATAATGCTGTAAATTCATTCTAACGTTTCTTGAAGATGGGCTGCTCGAGTCACCTTCACCTCTGAGTATTTCCAGTGCAGGTGGTGACATGGCAGTGCACATGTCACAGCCTCCCAGTGGCATTTATAAATGGAGCATCCTCCACAAGGCCTCCACCTTCTGCTGTTGCAATTTAACTGCAGCAACTGGCCTCAACTGTAGCAATACAGTACCAAGGCACTGTTATCAAATACAGCAGAATATGAAAGCATTCTACCAAAGAGGCACTGAATGCATGTGTTCAAAGTTAAAATGCCAGGACACTACCTCAAAGGGGCAATTATGTGAATTCCAACCCCCCAAAATTGTCTTCTTCCCAACAGTATTACCCAGTTTGCCATCCTGTATTAAGGGAAAAAGGATTTTCATAATTTTCAGATATGTTGTAGCCTTCAGCATTGCTTTCAATTATGGTAAACCCAAAATACAGAGAACAGTAGTTTTAGCTGTGGATATAAAAGCCCACAGCAACAACGAAAGGGACATTGTATGCCTTCATATGAGGTGCTATCACCCCCTCAGCACACACATAAGGCTACACAGTCCTTGCCGTGGAATGACAGGATCTTCTCCCCTGAGATAATGCAGAAATACAGGGAAGTCTCTAAATTTGTCTTAATTAACAGAATCATACTGAGGCTAGAAACAGCACATCACATGAGGACAAGCGAAGTACGGGTGGGGGGAGATTTTGAAGTGCTCTAATTCAATTAGGCGGCAGTGACTGACACTTGGACAGGAGAGGTTAATTGGGGTCACCAAAATGCAGTAATTCCTTACCTAACCAGTCATTAAACTTCTTAACCTCTGAGGGCAGTCCCAGTTCGGTGAAATCGCCCGTGTGGAGAAGGATGTCCCCATAAGGCATCTGGATGCCATCTGTTCTGGAGTGTGTGTCTGAGACGCAGACAAATCGCGTGTGGCCCGCTGGTTTTGGAGTGTCATATGGGATGGGGTCGACCCTAAAGCAGACACATAAAGATCTTGTAATAGTTACAAGGTTAAAACCCTCACATCTATTATTTCAGATATCAACACAAATCTATCTCTACCTAAGCATGCACACACACACACATATATATATATATATATCCATTTACACACACCATGCTGAAAGAAATGACTCTGGAACACAATACTGTCAAAAGTCCAGAAAGGATCACAGTGCTTCTTAAATACTTACCTGCTAAAGAAGGAAGATTTAAAAAAATACATAAGATATGGACAGTTTCTTATAGCAAATTACTGAAGTTAATTTGAACATTGGAAAAAATTGATTAGAGAGACTTTGAATTCAGACATATTTTCTTCCATCACCCAATTATACACAAACAGGTACAGTGACTACTAAATGACAAGTCTCACGGGTGGGTCAGTAACAGGTTCTAACTCGAGCTGTGCAGCTTAGCATGTGATTTTGTTCAAGGGCACAGGCACTCCTACGGACACCATCAGGAATACTCGTTTACACACAGTCAGGTACATTCAGTTCTTTGATGAAGCCTGGAAATCACAGAACTGAGTCTAATGACAATTTCTTACCCTCAGATAAAATCCTGAGCTCATCTTACCAAAATCTATTAAGTCAGGAACTGATGTGGTAGAACACTAAGCAACCACAGATAAACCTTTTTTTTTTTCCTACAGCAAATGATATAAAAATTTAGTTCAATTGGCTATTTGCAAGCTAATTTGATCTTATCAATTATATGAGACCCATCATAAAAGTTTGGTCTTGAGGTGGTTCAGTTTCGATTTTTTTAAATTTTAGCAGAATACACCAAAATAATAGGGAAGCAAAGTGCTTTATGCATACTTGGTGGTTAGAAGTTCTAATTCGTAGCAGAATAACTTAGAGCACAAAAGGCAACGCATTGCCTACTTTGGAATGGTAATTATTTGTCTTCAGTTACCACAATTTGATTTGCTCAGCATAATTCAACATTTGAATACCACAGCATCTGGGTTAACACCACAGAAAACTCCACCCCAACTCCACAAAACTTCCATTCCATTAACGTGCCACTTGGATCATGTTCCTCAGCTAGAACTTTGGAGGTGTTGGGGAGTTATGTCAGAATAATAGTCCACTTAAATCTCAAATCATCAGAGCAGTGAAACCAAGCTCTAAGCGTTTTAAAGCATCCAAAACAATGCCTGTCTAAGACTTATTGGGACAAACTCGCACAACAAACACAAAATTAAATAGGTTTTATTGGTTTTGCTCTCTACATTGAATGAAAAGAAAAACAGCTAGCACACATCACTCTGAATCCGTTTTTCTTAAATCCTCATAGTCGCAAAGCAATGTATCATCAGTAATGGAAACCAAAGCACAAATCCTAACAAATAAAAATTTTTGAAATATTCCTTTACGCACTGAACTGTATTTACTATTTTTAGTAACTAAATTAGTATTTAGTATTTACTACACACTGAATTGTGTGAAAACTTCCATCAGTGTCTTTAACTTCAGCTCCCTACACAGGTGAGAAAGTCCAAAAACTTTCTCCAGGGAGCAATTCAGCTCCCTATGCTGAGGAGTTTATAGTGCTTCAAGAAATCAGACTCCATATGGATATGTACCGGTCTCCAGTGGAAAAACATCCATGCGGACACGCTTACTAACAAGACTTTATCAAGTCTTTTGAATTTGGTAGAATTTCAGCACAGCTAAAATTTCAGCACAGGGGGCAGAGGGGAAAGATATTTTTTGCTATACTACATTTTCCCAGGTACTTATAATTAAGTATTTCCACTCAAATTGCATTTATTACAAAAGTAACCACATTTAGTTGCCACGGTCCACTGAATTAATTTACAAAATCCAGGCTATACAAGATGATTTTTAGTTTAATACAGTCTTTTAATAATTTAAGACTTTAAAAATATATTCTACTGCAAACTGGACAGGATGAGAAGAGGCAGTTTGGCAGATAATGTTTTTTGAGTTCGGTATTGCACCTCCTGTTCCAAAGCACCAGGTACAATTAGTTGAACCATGTAACTGGTTACTACTACAGAAACACACCACAAAAATCTCAACTCCAGCAATCAATCGATCCTTCTCTGCAAAGGTCAGAAATTAATAAGGTTGTTATTACAGAGGAGAACTCATTTACCCATTGAAATCACGCTGGCAAGTGGGCCAAAACTGTAATTATAGGCCATAGTGCTCTTGTAGCCAGTGTCTTCCTCCCAATTACTGAAGGTAAGCCAAAACTTCTCCAATAGTATGTGGCACAGTAAACATGCGGGTCCCTGAATCCACATTCCCGCTCTTCCCAGTATGTTTACTCCAAAGAACACAAAAAATGAATGCCAGCTTCCATCACTACCGCTCACCTTGTTGAGATCCCCTCTGTCTGAGCTATGACCAGCACTGCCTGCCTCTGGGGAGTCCAATTTTGTTCGTACACAGCAGCTCTGCTTTTGCTATTCTCTGCAGTTTGTTTCCAAACAAATTCTGTTCTGCTTTAGGCAATCCCTATTAGAGCATGACACCAAAATCTGGCTTAGGATTGTTCTATTCATGGAGTAACTTACTTACAGAAAATTCTATAATCAAAACTCATTAAGATCCTGACCCTTCTTTACAAACACTATGATGTTGCCAAGTAACCTTTTTTCTACATCTTAGCTTAATTTCTTCTCTTATTCAGTAGTGCTTGCCTTTTAAGTATTTGAAAGTGAGATACTGAAGGTTATTGTGTTCAGCTCGTCAATTTATCTTACTCAAAACAGTCCTTCAATAGAAACTTAATAAAGGTGGTGTTATTGCCAGTCCTAAGGGCTAAAGTGTTTTTTTTTTTCCACCCACAGCTACAGTATGGCAAACAGTAATGAGAGATTTTTCTTCCTCACTGCATCACAAGAGGATTGGCCCCTGAACTTGCAAGATCAGCTACCACAGCAGGCAAGGCACTACCTTTTCACAGCTTTTGGTGACCCACTAGCAGCTTCTACCACCTGGGCTCTGGACATCATCCATTCTCCTGGCGATCTGCTCACCTCAGAGCCCAACATCTGGGGATTATAGACTGGCATTTCTAAAAGCTCTGCAACAGCTATGCATCTGACCCTCCCTGCAATTCAACAGGAAATAAAATAATTATTTCTGCCCTGCCCACCACCAGTCTCTGCTGAATCAGAGCACACACCTAAGAAATTTCAATGTAGTCTTTATCATTTGCTCCAAACACAGTGCATCCAGCTAACTCTGACACTCTCCATCGCTTTATTTTTTCAGTCTTCTTGAGCTGGCAGACTGAAACATTTTACATTTACATTTACAGCCTATTTGATCACTGCATTTGGAAAAGCGTGCTCATGGAAGGATGCAGTAAATGTTATTCCAGAATAATTTAAATGTTTGTACATTAGGATTAATATAGCAATCAAGAAATGGAAAACAATCTGACAAAATAGTCAAGTATCAAAATGAATGAGGATTTTTCTGCCTTAAGTTAGCAAATTATTTGGGGCACTTCCTTTACCAATAGCTATTAATAGGTGCTTATCTAGTGTAAGACACCGTGCACCTTATAAAATCAGGCACTTTGGTGTTTTGTCAAAAGTTTCTGTAAGACCCAGAATGAAATCCATTAGGCAGTTGAGCAATGACTGCTTTCTAAGACGACAGTAACCTGTCACATTTAATGCACTTACGACAATGGTTTAGGAATCAGAAGGGACCAAGTAATCCTCATGCACTTCTATAAGGACCTTGTTTATCAGATAATTATTTGGCTTCATTACACTGCCCTTGCCACCAGTTGTTCTCACTCAGAGTAAGAGGCCCTTAGGTACAAACCTGAAATTTACAGTTCCTCACACCTTGCTGCAGCTGAATCTGAGGACAACACAAACTCTGCTCCTCTTTGGCTTACTCAGCTGTCACTAATCAGGATCTTCCCCCAGAACCATGGTGACCACGGCACTGCCAAGCTAGCAGGGGGTGCAGGTGGGCAAGCCTGCCTCCTGTTACCCAGGGCAGCCCCCGCGCTGCACTGGCTGGGCTGCTGGCACCAGGGACCGCACGGGCTCAGGATGGACACTGTCCTCGACCACTAGACAGCAGATTCTGTCCTGGCTTTATGCCTTGAAAGAGGAGATTAGTAAATAAGCAACAACGGACAACGCAGAAGTTACCAAAGGGAACCTGACAGCGAGGTAGAAGCATTGAATTCAGAAACTCAGAGGAGGAGAACACTGGGCCTTACACACGACTGGAGGCAAAGGACTTGATTTAAGATGTCACACCATGGAACAGACATGTCAGTTGTGTGCTTCGGCCCAAGCTTAACGCTAGTTACCCATAATGAGGTCTTATAAATCAGCAGCGTTAGGAAGTACCTCTGAGACTGAAAGGTCAGCGCAGCCCTCCAAGAGACACAGCGGCAGGCAGAATTACACTGGGACCCTGTTTTCAGAGAAAATTTAGAAGACACAAGCACTATTTTTCTCAAAGAAATACAAGTTCAGATTGCAAAGGATAATTCTGCATGGGCGAGTTCAAATGCTGAAAAGACAGGGCTCTGGCTGGGTCGGCCGGTCCCTGGGAATGCCGGTGCTTCCAGAGCCGAACCCGCAGCCTTTTCCCTTCTCTGCTCTCTTGGGTTTTGAGATATGCAGACCCCAAATCCCCCCTTCTAGAACAATTCCCAAGAAACCAATTCATCCACGAAGACGGAATAAAAATCTTAAACATTAAGCCAGGAAGAATTTTCAGTTCCTAACGTTAAATAAATCACTCAGATGAATGCAGCATCTATGCTGGACAAAACATTTACAGATGCTGAAAATCTCTCCCCTGCCTCAAATCCTACAACTCAAACCAGCGCTACTTACTGCTTACAGTCCGCTACTTTTTAAGCTGGTTCTGCTGGCTTTGCAAAGGGCCAACAAGTCAGCAGTCAGAGCAGAAGATCACATCATTTTATTCTTTCCCAGGCTCACCAGACGCACGAGCAGTCCTGTGACACAGAGGCCCCTGTCCTTCCTAGACTCTGTCACATCATACGCTGACTTTTCATCCTTAATAATTTCTCCATTGGGCTATATCTTTGACTGAATTTTTGAGTTTGTTTTTTATGACATCTAAATTAGTATTCATTATAGATCCATTTAAGCATAGACTTCAAGTCTGTGTGCCACATAAAATCTGTGTGTTGTTGCATTACTCTACTGTTTTGGGAGTCGTTTGGAGACACACTATCTGGTAACTACTCTATATTAAAAACATATCCATATTACTAGCTTAAAAAATCCCACACATCTACTCACACTTGCTATGAATAGTCATAGTTTTATTTATTTACAGTTTAGCTTCCTCTTGCAAAATCTTTATACTCTTCCTGCTACTCCTATTTGCAAAATTTTTAAACCAAATACTTCTTTTTAAGAGCCAGTTAACTTGGTATATTTATTTTAGGATTAAAACACAAACATTTTCTGCAAAACACTTTAAAAATCTTGTTCCAAATGCTATTAGTTCCCTCTCCTCAGCTAAGGCAACAAAAGATGATTTTGTTGAAATAGGAAAACAATAGCAATATCTATTTTCTACATCTTCAGCTTTTTCTTTCTTTGAATTCATACCTCTACCTCTACATACGACCCTTCTGGCACAGTAAGTTCAAGTGAAGAGAAGAATGAGAATTTCTGTGGAAACTCCTTGCTACAGTACTTAAACTATTTGTTACTTTAGTCAAATCTCACAGCTTTGTTATTCTGTCATATCTGTTATTACTCTTGGAACTAATACCAAGTCCTGGAGTTGTATGATCACGAGACGTGTGGCTTAATTATTTTTTTCAAAATACACCAGTAAGTCTCTCGGCTGAATCAAAATACATGAAATGCATCTGTATGTCCTGCAGATGTCCAAGAAATTGAATTAAAATAGAAGATGGTACCCAGGGGGAAAGTCAGACACCACAGGTTACCAGGGCTTTCCGCAGCCAAGACGGCAGCAAACTGTGCCCGCCCTCCTATATGGAGATCTGTGGCCCTGAAAATTCACTCTAGTCAGAACTACTATCACTTCATAACTTGAATTTACAAATTCCAAACAAGCTATAGTGATTATTTTATAAAATGGTTTGGTAAAACAGATTAACTTCTCCATATTTCTAACTGATCTCGAGATTTTTAAAAGGGAAGCTACAAAAACTTTCATGAAGACAGGGGGACAGGCAAGTTATCTGATCACGTTGTACCCTCCAACAAAAGGTGGACAATCTGCAAATTCTTACAGCATAAATTCAGCACACCAGACAGATACCCAGACATTTCCAGTCGGAAAAATATATAAATGCGCATACACAGAGCTGATTCTGTGATACGACACACGCTGAAAGACACAAAGCCAAATACTCATTTCCTCTCAGTAAACACAATGAATATCAAAAAATAGCACTGCTTTAGTTGGCTGCTATCAGCCATTAATTGTTTAAATCATACACATTAGCGCTTTCATTAACTTGACTGTGTCTTTCAGTATGGTCAAACACCAAGAAAACATCTGGTTTCTTCTCTGACTAAAAATAAAGGGATGCAAATACCTTTCAACACTCACTGGTAGATCTTATTCATACTAGCACATGTACCCAAGAAATTAGCTTGGAAGCCACACCTCTTCTGGAAACCTCCATGTACATGTGTCACCCATCACAACCTTAGAGAGAGCTCTGGAAACTATAAAACAGAGGTCTGATACTTATTTCAGAAATGGCACTAATTGTGTCTCAGTGCAATCTAGGGGAAAAAGAAAAAAAAAATAAATCACATTTACAGACCCACGGGAGGATTCGGTGCAGCACTCAGCAGCTTACTGCCAACGCTTCCAACAATTACAGTGGCAGGGAAATGATGAGTCTTTTTATTACAGGTTTTGGAGCTGTTTTACTTCCAGTGAGATTTATGAGATTAAACAGAAAAGACCTATATTATCCACAGTCATCATTTAGGCAAACTTAAGAAAATCGTCCTTCATAAGGAAACTTACAATAATACATCTTCTCTGTCTGATATAAACCAGAGTCCAAACTCTGTTAATCCCAGACTCTGGTCAGTAATAAAATCAGAAAGAGCTAAAATCCAGATTTTCTTTGCTGTTCTTGGGGGCAAACAGTCAGTCTAACCTAACCTCCTTTGATATTAATGGGAATTCAGAAAATGAGTTGCTTGAGCGCTTTCAAAAATCCTATTAATCATCCCTTTGCAGAAAAATTCCTTTTTAGGTCATGAAATACCTTCTAAAATTTGGGTGCAAGTGGCTTTCCAAAGATTACATAAGCAAAATAGAACTGAAAACACTATCAACATCAGTATCTTCATCACTTTAAGGCGCAAGCAAAAGTATCCTTTAAATAAAACAGTAAATTGCCATTTTCATGCTGGTATGGTTTTGTTTAAAACTCATTAAGAAGCATTTCTCCTCACATTCTTTTGTTGTTGTTGTTGGGGGACTGCTGCAAACTATGCCTTCTACCCACTCCAGAATAACTCATATACTGATAAACTGCACCCACTAGGAAGGTGCGTCAATAAGCTCTCTACACCAAAAGCACACTTTTTTATTTCCTTACTATAAGCTCTGCAAAGATTGACTCATTAAATATACTCAGGAGGTGCATTCTGGCACCCCAAACTCCAAAGAGAAGTGAACTGAGATCCAATTTTAATTTAAAGATAGGATTTGAAAAACGCACATTTTTTTATTCTGCGAGAGCGAGGCTGAATTAATGTGTGGTGTCCCTCCATTTCAATTGCATGACTCACAAATTGGGGTGAACTTACTTCGATGGTGGAAACCAGACAGAAGGCTTTAGCCTCTACTTCAACAGTTTTTCAGATCATAATGCCAAAAAAAAAAACAAAACCCAAAAAAACAAACCTACACCCTAAAGCAAACAGAAGCAGATCTCCAGGACAGATTAAATGTAATTGGTTTTGCTCTAACTTTATACACCAAAAATGCCACCTTTCTCAGAAATCAGGATAATTTTAGTCAAAGGGACAAATGTAGAAAAACTAATGAGATGATTTATAATCACAAGGTTGTGCCAGAAAAGTATTGAATAAGCACGTATTGCAGCATATATGCCATTTCTTATGTCCATTTGCATTAAAAATGAAATCTGGATTATCCTCAAATGTACAGTATTCATAAGCATAACACAGTATTTTTTCTTAGAGATGATAAATTCAGAAAACAGACAATAACTTTCAGGTATTAAGGCAACTGAACTTCAAGGCACACAAAATTTTGAGAAGAACTGATTATTTTTCAGAATTTGCTACCAAATCTAAAAATCTATGTTTCAGAAGCAGATAGTGTTTATAGGCCCACGTGGTTAAGCTTTAGAGCGTGTGCAGAAAATCCCTTGAGGTTGAACTTTGTTTTTTTTCTCTCCAACACATATTTGGTCTAAAGCAGCTACTTCAGACTTCACAGACTTTCAGCTCTGGAAACACAAGTGGTGTTCTTTAATCCACAAGTGAAGTACACAGCGCAAGTAAGAAATTCTACACTTTGCCTTCTCATTCATTTTACTTTCTGACCTGAGGTATCACCCTCTCCAGGGATGAGATGCAATTCAATCTCCATGCAAGCAAAGTGTTAGTCCTCTCCTAAACAGAGCGCGGCTAATCATGAGTCTCTCTGCTGCTCTGCCTTATGATTCGACGTCCACAGGGGTGATGGAACTGAGTCCAAAGACCTGTTCAAAAGGACGACAATTCATGCTGGGCAAACACCACCAGTTCCCATTTTTAAGTCACTAAGGGCACAGAGGGCCATCAATACGCCTATGAAATTGTCAGTGATGTTAGTACTGAGATCAGTGAACAAACAGAGCAGAACATATAACTCAAATAAAAAGAAATTTCCTAGAACTCATGCAGTATGAGATACTATTTTAAGGAAGTAAAATGGCAGACACTGTACGTTATCTACAAAATCAGTTTGTGGATCTGAACAAGTAGAAAAATCTGTCTCTGTTACGATGTACATTCTCTTCTGCATCTAAACTCCTACAAACTTTTTGAAGGCGTTAGTAATAAATGCTTCCCATCAAAAATCCAGGCATTGTTAACACTATTTTCCTACTTAATAAAACCCTTCATAATAGACATGCTGTCTTAAAGGGCCTTGTGCCACTCAGTCTCATGTATATGAATTATTTCAGCTATTGTCAAAGGTTTCAGCCTCTAGCTCCTCTTAAGGTTTAAGAAGCTTTCTGCAGAGATGATGATAAAATATAGGCAGTAATTTATCTCTCCTTCTAAAGTTAAGTCCTTGTTTTTAAAAGGAATAGAGAGAAGGTTATTAACTAGCTTTCACCAACATCAAAATACAGGTTCCTACTCAGCACTGAGGTTACCAAAAAGCTCAGCACTACATTAAAACGATGACTGAAAATATGTAAGTTTTCATGTTACACAGTCATGCAGCTGGCCTAATATTCTATATCCTAGTAATTCCATTGTCACAGATTTTGACATCAGTCATCTTAAGCTCAATTTGAATTCTAGATTTAGACTGGTGAAAGATCTGAATCAGTCTCAGGATGTATAGAAAAATATAAATTCCCTTTCTATAATTTTCTTTGAGAAAAAAAACAAAACAAAACAAACCAAGTTCTGCTCTTAGATATGCTCTCAACCCTTCACAGCAACTTGGCTGGAGATACAGAAATATAAAAGATGACTTTGGGCATCAAATGCAACTGGAGAAAATTTTGCACTTTTATCTTTCTATTCCTTATCTTTCTAGTGCAATTGTCTTCATTACAGCTAACATCATCTCTGTGACATACACGTCCAACATCTCCATCGCCGACAGAACTGTAATTCCTTGGTGGCTGGACTGGAGAGGGCTGTGGTGTGCTGTGCCACACATACTGAAAGCAGGTTCTTTTATTTATAAAAGATCGTGCCAAATATCTTCCCAGCTAGAAAGATTACATAGGATAGCTTTCTCCCTCTTTTCTCTCTCTCCAGTATTAAACAACTTATCACAAGGAAACCACAGGTGAGAACAGCATACATTCCACAATATTTCACGATACAAATATTAGTTAGAGAGGAAAAAAGCTTGGTAGATAAAGTTATAGCAGGGGAGAAATGCAATCTAATGTCTGCACTAGCAGAACACTGCATTAATGTGGATTCAGCTGGAGATACTCCTTAGAAATGTACAATTCATTCTGACTTACTTTCCCCCTTTATTTTCTTTTTCAAATCTCACTCATTATTTAGTGTTCTCACACACTTTCTCCTAAGCAAGGAGTACTTATAAGACTGAGGCCACTGAACCCAGAACCACTGTCTTCTTACAAAAAATAAATCAAAAAATCTTAAGGATAAAAACCAGCAGTGAATATTTTTGTTGCACCATCACTATAACTTTTTTATGGCATTTATTTGACACATCACATTTAGACAACATAATGAGAAGCACTCGGGATCAGGAGGCTTTATCAATAGTGTAGTTAATAGCAGAGGGTTTGTGGCCAACCACAGTGTTACAGGGTATCTTAAAACATTTTTGTTTTGCTTATACTTCTATCATAAAAATTAATGACTTAAATGTCCTCAGTGGAAGCATCTGGGACGTTCACATTTATCAGAATTGTTACTGACTTCTGCAGTTAGCAATTATACTTACTGTATTAAACAATTTATTTCCAAAGACATATCCCCAAAAATCAAATAAATCCAAAAATGAATTATAGTCAAGATAGAAATCTACCTCAGGGATACTTTTAGAAAAATCAATTTAAAAATGCATTTACTTTCACTCCTATGCCATTAAATAAGGTAGGAATAAAAAGAGAAGAACAGAATCATTTTGATTTCAGTATTATCTACAAGTCAATTCCAAAGCCAAATAAGCTGATATGCAGCCTCTCTATGAGAATGTAGTAAGGTATTACAGTGTTCGACTCGGAGGTTGTTGCTAATTGTACAAACCTACTTGGTAATCACTTAATATGCAACAGAACACAAGACCTTGACAGCTTTGAAAACTAGCTGCTTTACAAATCTGTGTTGCACATGATCAAAATTTTGGTTTTACGTGGCAGATGTAGAAGTGCGTTGTAGAAAGTAATTTCCACGTCAAATACAAAAAACAAATACTTTGTAGCTTTCAAACTGAGAGAAAGGCTATCACCATGAAAACACCCAGGAAGGAGAGAAACAAGCTGCACCACCTAACATTTTACCATACAAAATGAGATGCGGGCAATGTAATTTCACTTACGTGATTCAGTTACAGGCAAGGCAAATGCCACCTCACTGATAACACTTCGAAACAAAAAGGGGAACTTCATTACTTCAACCAATGCATTAGACATGTAAAAATTATGAAACATCCTATCTGCAGCAGAACAAATAGAAACAATCATTTCACATTTGGACAGGAATAACCAAGGTGGGTGAAATTCATCCTATTGGGCTGGGTGCTGGGAAGGCACAAACTGAGTAACACAACAGTTAAACTCACAGTCAGTGGTACATAAAGGCTCACACACACAGATGAATTCCACCAAACCCAGCATTAATAATCAAAAGAGATAAATCGTACCTCAGATTACCCAAACCATGAATTAAACTCACAGACAGCAACAACCAAAAAAAAGGAGCAACAAAATTTAAAAAAAAAAAAAAAACACCACTCCACACCTTTTTTAAATGCAAAAGAATGTTTTTTCATTGTTTTTATTTATCTTCCGGTTTCCTGAAGCTTGGAAATAGGAGGAGGTAAGAAGTAAAACAGGCTGTGTGCAAATTACAAGTGCCACAGCTTTTCCTATACGAGTCCCCAGGGAGTCCATTTATTAGGAACAGTCCTGTTTTCCAGTTTAGCTTAAGCACTTTTCCTAGAGAATATGAGGGTCCATACCAAGAGGAATTTCAAAGTACCAGTTGCAAAACAGCCTTTTCTGCAGGAACTATCTTAAATCAGTTTCCCCATATGGATACACAGTCTTGCTTTTCATCTTCATTCTTCTCTTAGTACTCAAAAAGAAGAGAAACGTCAATGTTTGGAAAAAACTAAATTACATAAATATATGGAATATCACAGTGTAGCTGACGATGAGTGCACCCAGTTTGGGTGGGCTATGTTTTGGTTTTTTAAAACAATTAAAATCATTTTCACTTTGACTATGTGTATGTGCAAAATTGCATCAACCTACTCATCCACAGTAATTTTTATCAGCGTGCAAATGAACTGTCAGTTCTTTTCCCTGTCTTTATGAAGCCAGGAAAGGATACCTTTCCAGAAAGACACTATGCCAGAACACTGTAACAGCTTTTCAGGGCTATAGAGAATTGCAAATGTAAAAAAAAAAAAGCTTCTATGAGTCTTCAGGAAAAAATCATTACTAAAAATTCTGTGAAAGATATTAACTAGCAGCATCTCTGACAGGCTTACAACTATTATGGTAAGGAAACAGGCTAAATAAGTAAGTTGCTCAAGAAAACAAAAAAAAAAATCCCAAATACAAAAATTTGGCAACAGCTGCCAACTATTTCTTCCTTTACATCTGGATCCATTTGTTTTTAAGTTTTCTTTACATTTCTGCATTCTGGCCTTGCCACTGAAATTTCCCGTTGGACAGCACGCAGGACTTGTGCTCGTGCTTACTGAAGTCAATCAAGTCAAAGTTCATAGTGACCAGAACGTTACAGGAATGTGAGCTAAGTGAAACTATTTTGTTCACATCAATACTTTAACAGTCATCCATATTAAACAAAATTAGCAGTTAAGATTCTTAGTTCTTTGACTAAAGTGACTAATTTTCTGCAACCTTTCTCCTCCTTCCTCCCTCCAAAATTTTTGGCAATCCAGAACAGACTTACAGACTGTTTCATAACGAATACTGCCCTTCAGGGCAAACTGGCAAGTTACTTCAGTCTGTGCCAGAAATCCATCCTGCAATTCATTACTCCATCTAGCTCTACTCGACCGGTTTACTTCGGGCCTATAAAATCTCCTACAGCCTGTGAAGACTTGAGACTAACCATATCCCTTAAAGGGCAAAATCGTCTCTTTCTAGGACTGAGGAGCTCCAGTCAGTCTCCTTTCTGAAAAATCGACTGCTCTAAACTTCTCCTAGGAATGGCTTTGCTGCAGGCAGCTGTAGAAACCAAATGGCAGCACGTTTGGAAGCTTCCCAGTGGCAACTACTTTTGCGTAAGAAACCACCTCTAGCATTTCCTTTTCTCCTCTGCTATTACCTATAGTAACAAGGATCACATCTATTTCTCTCTTTGTCAAATGTTACATTTTTTAAAATAACGATCATCTTTAACTGACGAAGAGAATATCATGCAGTTCCAAAGAGCTATGCTCATCTCACCCACATAAATGACATTTACTTGTCTGACACATCATAATCTCCCCAAAGACCATTTCTCACTGAAGCAATACCTCGCCGTTACTATGACTTGATACCTGCATACCCTTTACAGCATGTCACTGAGCAGCAAACACAACTTACTTTAACAAGCATGGGTGCACATTTTTTGTAAAGCTACTAATTAAAGTGGCTAACAATCATTTGCATGTAGAACATCAACATTCACCGCATCTTCCTTATAAGCCACTCTCCTTCTGTGCGCATACACACAAACATGATCCAGTAAGTCGCTCTGCCCTTGACCTTTGTTAAATAACCATGCCCAGAGAATAGCCTGAATTACAGCCTTGCCATTGAACTATTTCTCAGTGTGAGGCGACCTGCCAGGTGTACACACCATCAGCCCCAAGACTTCAGCGAGCAGGGGTACGCCCAGCTATCCTCGATGCGGACAAGCCAACTCTCCAACTGGAATCTAACCTCGCAGGAATTTAACAAGGTCTCTGACTCGTGGCATCTGCCACTCACTTTTCAGCTCCCAGCCTGATGGCAAAAATGCAATTCCAGTCCAAGCATGATGGGAACATGCTTATATGTGGAGGGACAACTGCAGTATGGCATAAAGGGAATTCAGCCCTGGGACATTAAGTATGGCCTGCCACCAGTTTAACGAGATGTCAGAGCAGCACACTGAGGTTAATGCAATGTACAGCCACTTTTATACTTTGAAGTAAGTGCAGGGAAGTGCTGTTGACTGCATAAACAATGCTCTGATTTTTCACACTACTAAGAAAAAGAGAGGAAAGCATTAACTACGAATACCTGTTGTCTCCTGTATTTTCCCTGGTGGTTCCCAGTCTGTTATTGTCTCTTTCATGAGTGTCCCAAGCTCTGCCTCACAGGAAGTAACAACTTGCATCAGAATCTATCAGTCTTACCAAGACGATTGCCTTCAGCATCTACCCCATTCACAGATTTGGTAAATGCCACTATGTGCAGGCTAAGAGTGTAAAATACCAAAGCACAGACTCAGCCATCCTTAAAAGTCAAGAGTACAAAAAGATGAGTCATGAATGGTTTCATGGGTACTTGTCAGGAAAAGTGGAGAAAAGGCTGCTTTCTTCTCCACTAACCCAGTGGAGCCTACAGACAGGTGGTTGGTCACATGTTCCTAACCACTCCTTGTTTCCAGGTGTCTGTCCAGTCAAACTTCTTCCCCATCCCCTTCACAGTGCAGCTGCACTAACAACTGTCTGGAGCCAGTACCACAAGCCAAGATCTCAGGAATCACAGCCTAGACAGGAACATTCACAGGACAGCTGTGCGGACCTAGACCTAGGTCTAATTGCTCTCCTGTGCCCACCTTGCCAATTCTCAAGGCATAGCTGCTGACTCGGACTAGCCCTGGAAGCTGCTTGGCCCCATAAGCCGATGCAGCTCACCGGGGGCAGATGAGTCCGAGCACAAGTGGAGCCACCGGAGCACTGGGGCAGGGCAGGAGTGAAAGCAGTGGGCTGCTCCTTTCTGCAGAAGCTACACGGTGGATCAATGCAACAATTTTCCTAAATGTTACATGTGGGGTTTTCTTCTTCCTATTAAGTGAAAAATAACCTCCTTAGTCTAACGAGAGTCTTCTCTACTTCCAGACAGTTTGATCTTGCACTGTATGTTCGACTTCTAGATGACTCCTTTTGTTAGAGACAGTATTAGACTTGGCCTGGAAACAGACATCCTAAACAGACAAATTAAAAGCAAACAAACAAAATGAATGAAGAAAGGAAAAAAAAAAAAAAGAAAAGCAATTAACTTTAATATCTTGAAATAACAGGAGCCCTGACTGGAGTTTCCTTATTGTGCTAAGGGGCTGTATTTCACAATCTTCTTTACACTCTTCTTTCGCAGTACCTCAGTCCTAACCATCCATGCTTTTTGTTGCTCCACTTCTTTATACTTTCCTAGAACCTAACTGTATCTTTACACAGCCTCATGTATTTATTTGAATTTTAACAGCAGCAAGTGACCATGCTGTATATGAGAAACAGAGTTATGCTCTGCCCAGTTTTATAGACTTTGCTTTTTTATTTTTTGTTTTCCTACAACCACTTCATTTTTTCCTGAGGGACACACTGACATGAATGCCACATTAACTGCCAACTCTATGAGAAGAACATTTCAATCACCCATTACAACTAAGAATCGGACTTCATGAGTCCAACGGCCAGACGCTGTTTCATGCCCTTCCAGTAACCCTGCAGCATGGCTCTCACTGCCACTTCTTATCTTATCGCCGTTTCAAACATTGTCTGCTATGGTTAGACAAAGAGCCCAACCTAAACAATGATGCTAAATGAAGACTTCCTCCCAACACAGTGTTGAACTTCTAATGAAACTGATCACTCCTTAGTGAGATAACAAACCATGCTGGGGTTTTACTGGCTTTAAAATCAAAGTCAAGAGGAAGCAAGCTTCCAGAGAATGGCAAAGCTACTACTGCATGTGAATGTTCTCTCTGGGCAACAGGTAAGCACCAACCATGTGTATGCACATAGATACATGTGTGTAGAAACAAACATACACCATTTGGGTTTTTTGAACCCTTCATCCCTTTTTTCCCTTCAGGAAAAAAAGCCCAGTCAAATTCTCTGAAGGCTTTTTAGCACATTAGATTTTAAAAAGGCAGCTGAAGTGGCTGGGAATTTTCCAGAGTAAAGAACTCAATGCTTTTTAATTTCATTACAATTCAGACAACTCTGCACTAAAAAGCAATGCTAGTCAGAGGAAATAATTTTTGCCATGTTTTTCTAACTGTAAAAGATCTGATACATATGAAACAAAACACAAAATCTAAATCCAGGAAGGAGCAAGACTTTTGCTTCCATACTTTTTCTACACCTGGCCACCTGCCGTCAAGAGTGTAATCTCCATCCTCATTAGGTAGCTCCATTAACATAACTAACATTAGAACTATACTAGCAAACTTCACTAAAATAGATTTGGCCTCTGTGTTCAGACTATCTGCCCTTTCTTCCAGGGAAGCCACAGACAGGAGCTCTAAGTGAGAGTTAAGGGTTTTCAAGGAGAGCAGAGCACCTTGTCCAAGGCTCCACATGACAAAGACCATTCTCCATCCCCTCGGCACAGCATGGCCACAGTGGGACCGTGCTGGCTGCCCACAGCTCCCCAGAGGCCTCAGTACCAGGGAAGGTCCAGAAAGACTATCCTGCAGTTCAAACCAGTGTCCTCCTTTTGAATCTTTGTACCAACCAGTGCCTCGCATCATCACACGTGGTGGCAATACCAGCTGGACAGTTGGCAGTTCAGCACTCTCTATGCTTTAAAGCACTACTCTGGCCCTGCAGAAACTCAAATTCCCATTGATTTCCACAGGTGCACTCAGGCCTTTCAGGACGTAGAACTTATACTGTCCTTGTAGCTTTGAACAACAGCGGCAAATTCTTTACCTCTTGTTTGGAAATTACACACAAGTCTCACGTGGGTTCATTCCAGCTTTGCAATTCACCTACACAGTGAACTCTAAACCAGCTGACACAAGACACAAACCAACAACTCCACAGGTATGTCTCACTAAGTACTTCTGCAAATGAACTGCAAAATCAGCCATAGGTTGTATACAAGACCATTGCTAAACATCGGTGCAGTTTGCTAACTTTGCCTTTCAGCTGCAGTTCCAGTCCCTGCAGCTCCCAGTCCTGTCTTGCTGTAACTGGTTCCTGCTTCAGCAGTCTCCCCAGCCACACCAGTACAACTCTCTGCAGCGACACAGGGTGAACAGGACTGGAGAACTGAACCAGGCTACACGGAGTTTCTCTCCCTCTCACTCCAGGGGATTATTCTGAATTCCCAGTTATGCTACACATACAACACAGACACACGTGGGAGAACAGGACAGCAACGCAAAGGCATGAGGGCTATGCAAACTGGCAGTACTACCACCACCCTCCCTCTCCCAAAAATAATGCAGAAAAGCCCTCATAAAACCATGGCTTCACACACTTATTGTCATTATGAATTTAACAAGCAGTGGCATTAACCAGCTCTCAAACCAAAGCAGATGTTACAAGGGATGTTAGTTTGTGTAGCTTAAAGCAGTCCCAGGTTGCAGGTCTTTGTGAAACCAGTGCAAATCAGATTGCTGACCCATTCAGCAATTTAATATCACATAGTGGAGAGCCTTGACTAGGTGTGCAAGTGAATGATTTCCTAGCTTAGCTTCATCAGTGATGAAATAATATGAGAAGAAAAAAAAAAAAAGGCAGAAATACCACAAAGGAGGGGGGGGGGGAAGTATTTGGTCTTTTTTAGCAATATAGCTCAGTTTAGAAAAATATTCCACAGCATCTTACTGTTTCTGCAAGGATAACGAAGACTCAAACTCAAAAATCTTGATCCCACAGAAACTTGCAACAAAACTTCCACACGCAGAGGTTGCACTTCACTGTTGCAAAACATTTCGCCAGCAACAATTACAAGCTGGCCTTTCAAACACATACGATGGGGTCTGCAGCTCAGTGAAAGCACAAGTTGTTTGTTGTACCCTCTTAATTACTTTCATAAACATCTAGGTCGAGTGCTGCAGAGCAGCATCACAGAAAGCTCCTTCAGGATTCACTTCAAGAAAACCAGAAGCAGCAGCCACCTTCTTACTCAGCGCAGGAAGCAGAAGAATGAGAAAGCAAGTAAAGCTGTCAATGCAGGTTGTTTTCTGTATGCTATTTTCTCTGTAAATACATAAGCGCTGCAGAACGTTAAAAGTCCTTTTCAGACACTGTGTCACTACTAACAGCTAATAACAGGAAATGTTAAGTCAAATAGTGTATTAGCCAAAGCAACACTGATAAATAGCAAAGTCGCCAGGCTTAGCATAAAAATGAAACACACTACTGAAACATAGTGCAGCTTGTTCATACCATGCGCAGTCTAGAATCATGCATAATGTAACAGTGCAACTGCTAACAGCAGGCTCAGAGAAGATAATTTACACTTGTTTTTATGGACATGAGGAACTGATCTTTGAAGTTGTCCCTAATGAGATTCTGCTTGGTCCTAACAGCATCCTGAGAGAATGTGCTGCTTTTCTGCCCTGCATCCGGTGCATATTTATTACAACGCAGAATCCAGACCTATTTAAATTCCACATGTGGACTGGTGTCCCCCCACGCCACCACGAAGTCAGATTCCCACAGTGGGGGAAATACCCACTAAAATGTCTCAGTTTACCTTCCAAGTCTTTTTTGTAATTACCTATACCACCTTTACTAATTACCAAAAGATACATCGGGGTTAGTGAACAACGTTTCTTTCTTCTTTGTACAGTTAAACTCCCAACTTGACTAAGCTGCCAGGTCACTGACAGCTGTATCACACATTGAAGAAGATATGTCCAAAATATAGTCATAAGGCTCCTCAGAGAAAACATGAAGTGTGCCTGTGTAATGGATCAGAAGACTTTATCTCAAAAAACACCACATCAGTAAGACACATCAGTAAGAGAAACAGAAAATGGTTTTGGTATGCCCTGTGCAGTCATTGCTTTAATACTACACCCATCTGGTTTTAAAAGCCCTTTCAGTTATGAGACTGGCAAGAACCATCAAACCAACATCACTAAAATCTCAAATTGCAATTAATGCATTAGCCACAATGCCTCCTACAACCAGGAGCTACTGCGGTGGGACTACTGAAAACTGGCAATGGGTGAAATGCATAATAATCAGAGAACAGACCTCAACTCCATCATGCTCAGGAAAAACAGGTAGTCACATGTACAGTAACACAGGCCTTCTACAGTACTGGACCAAAAAAGACTGAAGTTAAATAAATATTTAAAAACATTTCTTTAAACAATGCCTAATGTAACTTTGGTACGTGAATACTTGGAGCACTGCTGCTAACAAGTGTCACTGCCCGCTCTGACTCATGTTTGGCAGCACATAAGGACAGCTCTCTTCCACACTTCTCCCAGATACAGCTCTTCACTATCACTGTTTCAAGTCAAAGTATTCAAAGTAAACTAAAGCTGATTTTCATTTAGAATAGTATAGTGAGGTACAAACTAAGGCACCTCTGGAACTTTTTCATGCTCCATTCAGCTGTTCTTTCTAGAGGTAACAGCCTTCAGGAGGGTGCTAAAATCAGAACGCTGGGGATGACAACTCCAGCAGCCACCCATGCAGCTGGTACATAATCTACTTTCTCTGCTTGGAAAATAGAGAGAAAAAAAAATCCATAAATTCTTTGAACATACTTGTCAGCACTGTTCATGCCCTATGAATGCACAGTATATTGTTTAAGATTAGATGACTCAGGGGATAGATAGCAGGGTACCCGGGTTTTCATTTAGAGCTCATTGTCTAACATGACCCTAAACAAACAGAAATTCTACCCCCTGACAGCTGTTCGGTGCCTTGAAAAAACCACAAAGGACCGAGCTTTGACTCCTATACAGACTTTCATGTAACAAAGACCACCACAGCAACCAGTGTTCTCTGAAGAAACTCTAGTTCGAATGGAGGCAGAGACTAACCTACCCTCCTGGTTCCACGTGAAGTCCCTACAGGTAAGAGTCGACAGTGATTTGTGGGGAACTTATGAGGGAAGCTCTAACAGTAACTACAATAGCTCTGTGTGCATACGTGGAGAAAGAGAATTCGTTCCCAGTGCACTGTCTGACACTGCTCACAAGCACACTAAGCCCAGTAGAAGAAAAATTGTAAAGAATAAAATAAAATAAATATTTTTTTAAAAGAAGTGTGCCTTTAAAGCCGCGATGTTCTGGCCACAGCACTGAAAGGTTCAAATGACCTTGCCTCAGTGTGCGAACGTACAACCTCTTGGTCAGCATTGCCAGATTCCCTTGTGAACAACTACAAGGCACAAGTCTGGAAGCTCAAACTCTAAAAAGCTTTTGTTAAGAAAATAATAAAACACATACAAACCTGAAAGACAGACTCCGATACTACTGCTGCAGCAATAACGTGCCATAGATTACTGCTGCACCTCATGCTAGGGCAAGATTGCCTTTAAACACATATGCAGACAGTAAAATCGTCACAAATGAAAAACAGCTGCAAGGTGTGTCAAGCACTATGCTTTAGGCCAACACCTTATCTCTGGTTCTTTCTGAGTATTCCATTTCTCAACTTCCATTTAGTCTCTATTAGGCACCTCCAACACATTCCTCTTGCATTTTATTGGACAAGTGTCTGGACCCTGAAGAAATTGCATTGCCTCTTTAGAAGAATATATCCAGAAAATTGCCATTTCTTGTACCAAATCTTCTGCAGACACCTATTTAATCTGAACCAATTAATAAAAAAACCAACCTCTACCAGCTTCCTGACTCTAGTGTTTCCGTTTACACCTTTTCACTCTGCAGTGAATAGAACAACTCATGAAAGATCTTTCTCATTCTGTCGAATGATGTCTTAAAAACCTCCTAAGAGAAATACTCACTGAAAATGGTGACTTTTGCATATCACAGTATTAAATGATAGCATGAACAGACTATCAAAGATCTAAAGATAATTTTCAAAGTAAGTTAATATTACTCTTGGCAATCTAATACTAAATGTGAGGATTCTTTTCAGGAAAATATGCTCTGTATTAATGATATTCAAAAAGAATGAGCCTGAAAACAAACCAAAATCCCACTACATATAGACCATTTAAGTTCCCTGAAACCAATACCAGGGATTTCGTTTTTCCTCTGGCTCAGAGAAAATGAAGGCTCTGCTCTACTTAAGTACATGTTAAAAACATATTTACACATATTTTAAAAACACTGCAGAATTTACACATATTTTAAAAACATTGCAGAATTCTTAGTAACAGTAACTAGCAACAAATGATGAAAATTCCATGAGTTAAAGGTCTTTATTTTGTTGGTAAGGTTCAGAGAGGAACAGTATGTGTGATCGTTCCATTAACACGGCAGCACTCTCACAAAGCAGCAATGCAAAAAAGGCAAGCAGAATGCCACCAAAGGTCATGGCAAGAAAAAAATAAAATAATAATAAAAAAATAATCATTTACCACCCCTAGAGGATTATCATCATCATTTTAATTCTCTGAGGGTGTCTGAAACTTGTATAAGAGTATTTGATCTGTGTAGCCTCATTATACTGACATTTTAGGAGAAAAACTGCCTTACAACTTTGTGCAAACAATTAAAATACCCTCCAAAAGATCTAAGAACTTGCAATGTGAGTCTTGACTCTCTCTCAGTAATCCAAAGAGGTGTCCTAAGTGGAAATTTCCAAGGCATAGAATAATAAGAGCAGAACAAAATTTGTTCTTGTAAACATGCCTTCTTTTCAAAGCTGCAAACATCACTGTTTAACAAACAGAAGATGATGGAAAATCAAACTAATGTCAAGATACGTATAATCAAAAGAAAAACAATTTATTTCAAAAACTTCTAAGTCATTTCAAGGATTACACCTGAGTTCTATATATTTTTTTATATATAAAATTATGTATTTATTTAGTTTTAATTTATTCACTCCTTTCCACCGGGAGGAAAAATTAATCCCTGGCTGACTCAAAATTTACAAAATAAACAAACTATAAAGATGAAATTTCCCCCTTCTTTAGTATCTGCTAATTATGATAATCTTATATGTACATTGTTTATAACTAGAGAAAAGAAGTCCTTGAAAGAATCATAGCTTAAAACTGAGGGAGTCACTTCATCTGGCACCTCTAAGTCACTGGTCCTGTCCCACTGGAAGCAATAACAGTGGCACTAATCACTGCATTTAACAAGTATAGGACCAGGCTCCAATTTATTAAATACACTGGACCACATGAAATTTTAATTCTGAACAATTATTTTTCCCCAAAACTATTACTTCACCACTCACAGGAAAGAAAATGATCCTTTGGTAATTCTCACTGCTGGCCAGAAGTGAATGGGCTTTAAGAAACAAAGAAGCCTAGAGTAATTAAAAAGTAATGACTTTTTTCTTTGTGCTCCCTATATAAAAGGAGCATGAGGGAAGATATATTGGACTAGCACCTTCTTCTTGCCATAAACTGATACAATAGCTAAACGTTTAGGAGTAATGTGCTGACCCTGATGCTCCCAGTCACTACACTCAATTCCTTACACCAGAGAAACTGTAAACGTGGTAAATAGCAAGATTCCTGGCTTACACATACATCAGATAAAAGTCCCTCTATCATGATCCTTTCTCCTTCCCTCCCCCATTCTCCCTCCATCTGCTGCCCTCCTGGGAAGGGAGTGCTACATTTAATGGCTGTGTGCTTTTAAGTCTAATGTGCTGGATATAAGTTAATGCCCAGTACAGTAAGCGGGGACTGTGCTGCAAGGAAGCCTCCAGTACTGTGTTTTTCCTTGTCAACATCCAGTGGAATCTCTGCAGCCCGAATGTCAAGCAGCATGCGAGTCTCAGAACATGGAATCAAGAACGTGTGACAAAAATAGATTTTGCACAACGCCACACAGCACGATTGTTTAAATAATTTTTTGGTAAAAACAGAACAGTTGGGATTTTCTTATTTGTCTCCCCTCTCAACATAATTATTTAAATTTAGAAAATGCACCCATTAGAAAACAGAGCACAGAAAAATAGTGGCAAGCACTGCCCTGTCAGTGGAGAGTACACAGGTGAGCCCTGTCGACAGCATTCTGATCTACAAGACAAGAAAGAACTAACAGACTTGATCCATCACAGTTCCAAAGGGGCCAGCTGTATTTGGGGATCCACCACAGTTCTGAAGGGGACAGCGGTACTTAGGGATTACGGGTTGACTTGCTCTCTGGCCATCCTCTCCAGCCCCATCCTGAAAGCTTCCGCAGCAGCAGCAGGAGACACCAGCGCTCACCCACCAGCGCTTTGTTCCAGTCAGGCTTCATGCAGTAGCTTCTGCAGGATACAAACAGCTCATACGCTGGGAGAAATCTCCAGGTTTATGGAGGTTAAGACCAAGCTTTATGGTCAACTCTTCAGGAGATAAATAAAATGACTGCAACTCCAGGTACCTGAAGTTTATTGTTCGGAATCCAGAGGTAGTTTTCTGCTCTAGCCACTTGGTACTGCTCCGGGCACATCACCAGCTACTGTATGTGTTACTGGGTACAAGATTATCATACGCTGTCTTTTTGCTTGAAAAAGGTGTCAAAATAAAAATCATGAATTAAAGTCGTTGCATTTACTACAGAACAGAATTAGTTGGACTTCAGCCAAACACACATGTTTTGGCTACAGTTTCCTCATAACTAAAAACAATCTCATGCAGTATATTACAAAACTTGCCCTCTGCTATACAAGTCCTAAAAATTGCAATCTTAATGGTCCACATCAAAACCAATAGTAAATGGGCAAGATGTGAGTTTCCAAAACGCATCAAACAATGAGCTCTTTTTATCTTCTGAAATCTCTTCCATGAAATACGTGCAGGTACATATGCAGACACACTTAACTCCTTCCTCTACTTTGCAACGCACTGCATGTACACGCTACAGAAAAGACCAGAAAGCCAGTATCAGGTTTTCTGCAGCAGAAACAATCACACTCAAGTGCATGAAACTACAACTGCATATGCCAAGCATGATTTAAATCACTGGAAACAAGAAGCCGTTGCTTCAAGGACCAAAACTCACAACTCGCTGGAATCCTCGGAAAAAAAAGCTGGCATGAATTAAGAGGTGAATGATTTTACCAGGCGAGACTTGAGAGGACTTCCTGCCCGATGTCGACACTCCTCTCTCTGCGCTAGCACTCGTCTCTTGGGTCAATGCAAGTAACCAACCCCTACACCAAACCTGACTGTCTGTTCCAAGAATCACAGAATGGCCTAGGCTGGAAGGGACCTTAGAGATCATTTAATCCAACCTCCCTGTCATGGGCAGGGACGCCTCTCAACTAGATCAGGCAACACAAGGTGACCAAATGGGGACTGAGCCCGCGACCTTGGTGTTAAGAAGTAACCTTTAAAAAGATCTCGCTGTATTTCCACTACCCCTAAGCACATGTATTTTCTTATATTATATTGCCATCACATTTTACAGAACTCAAACCAAAACTCACCAGGCACTGTTTTGGGAAGGAGACAATGCTGGCCCTCCATTTCTAATTTTTTTCCATGGATACCCATGCTAGGCAATTGACTTGGAAATTAAGTCACTATGGGTAGCTCAAGATCGGAAATGTAAACTTGAGAACTTCCTGGGCAACATTCACCAACACTTGAGCACTTCTGAAATAGTCCTACATCAAACATAAGTAAGCTGCATATAGTAATTTAACATAGACCTCTAAATCCACATTGTTTACAGGGCTTTCCTTTTGCTTATTTGTCCAACAAGATATTCAGACAGGGATTTATAAAATAAAATAAGATCATGTGTGCTAGGTAGCTGAAGCACTTTCCTGAGGCTTGGAATAGCCACCTGTCACAGGGAATATGCTCACCCACCACTGCTGGCAGGGAGGACCAGCCTCACTATGCCACTAGGAGAAAATTACGTGCCACAAAGCTCTACAACGAGACTCCCAGTGTGGGGCCTGCAAGTTTTGTAAAGTATTAACGCCCTGTTTGGAAATCTATGCTCTAAAAGTTGTTTCACAGGACAGATCACATGCTCACCCTTCAGGCGTTACACAAAAGTAAGAATCTGCTGTTTCCACAACACTACCCCTACTGTCCTGCTATTTTAAAAAAATAAATTACAAGCTTCCGGTGATGGTACAGCATCTCGATTGTAATGTATATCCACCTCTTTTTTGCCTAACTACTGCACAGGAAAGAACTCCCTTGGTGAGCAGTCTCTCCAGCACAAGGTACTGTGATAGGGATCACTGCTGCAGAAAGCATTCCTGGTCAGATCCCATCACACACCTGATAAGGAAGAACACACTGTATGTTGTGTGTGGACACGAAATCCTAAGGCAACCGTCACTAAGCATGACTGACCACTAAATGAACTATACAGGCAATGGAATCAGATCATGTAATGAAAATTTCCATTTACGGCACTACTGAAAAGAAAGGGCCTTACAATTAAAGTACTTGTTACCTGAAGGCTTCTTTACATGATTAACAGAGCATAAAAGAATGCTAACAAACACGTGTATAAAATCTCAACAATTTCCTTCCTTTCTCCCTCTCAGCATTTACCACAGGGGCCAACAGACTGACTCTAGAAGGTGTTGTCTTAACAGCACAATTCCATCACCAAAGAAGTAGGGTGAAGAAATGTCCACCTCCTCCCATCCGTGCCAGCTGGCTGGTCTGTAAGCTCACTGTCTCTCACTTCTGCTGGCCACTCCCATAGCCCACAACAACAGCAACAACCCAAAAAAATCACCCACAATGGACATTTGTAACCCAGATATGCTGTATATAGCAGCCCCACAAAAGGCTCTGCCACCCCTACTGGGGAGGTGGCAAGGCGTGTGGCACAGGGGCAGGAACGAGCAGCTGGGGAGCAGCAGGTTCAGTGCCAAAGCCTGTGTATCAAGAACTTCCCCTGCGTCCAGCCCTGCAAGTGACCGACAGGCACAGCTTTTCCCACTCAGACAACCAGTGGTAACTGCGCGGGGCCGGTACCTCACACTGAGCGACTGACTGATTGATTTTGATAGGTAAGGAGACTGCTCCGGCAGCCTGTTCCCACTAGCGCTAGAGGTGAAGGGTTTTATCATCAAATTAAACCAGACCAGGACCAGGCAATCTGGAAATACAGTAACCAATACAGTGACGGTGACCAAAAAAAAAATATTTTAAACCTATCAGAGTAATAATATTGGCACTTTTAGAGCATCAGCCTTACAGGGACGTCAGAACATTTTTTTAAAGGTAGGTAAATGACAAGAAAAAACGAGATCAGAAACTTAATCATTTTTTCAAAATACTACACTGCATAAGCACAACACAAGGGGACTAAATCTGGGTTTTAACGATAAAACTGCAATCCCTGAGCTTCATATCACCACTGTATGAACATTTCACTTTCAGCATGCTCCACTCCAGCATTTGAAAGGACTTTAAATAAATGTATCCTGATGAAAGTTTTTATTTTCATTTACATGTAAAGATTAAGCTTAGAATTTATGTTACGCTCAGATTTTAACAAAAACAGTAATTTTAAATAAGATAAAATCATTATGATCAGCAGAGATCTTAACTCACACAGATACACACATTTCAGTAAGTTAAAATTAGTATCTTTGCAACTTGTCTTCCATTGTTCTATGGCAGGAGAATCAGCAAATGCAATCAGTTAATGGTCCTCCTCTCCAGTGGGGGACAGCTGTAAGGATTCTCACCTCCAGGTGTCATGCTCCCAGTCTTTCTGCTGGAATCCCCCCCACACCACCACTGCAGGGAGAGCTCAGCTGCTGTGGGGCAGCTGCTGAAGGGCTGCTGCTGTTGGCTTAAGAAAAACACGTTTGTTTCACTTAACCCACCACGTTTCAGTAGCCACCCTCGCCTCGGAGGGACCAGCGAGGGAAAGGAGACTAAAACGGCAGAAAGGTAACCTGACTGACTGACTGTGAGCTGTGACCCCAGTAAAAATCCCTGCACCCAAAAGTTAGGCTCAAGTTTTAACCACACTCATTCAAGGTACTCCTGTTTTCATGACTTGATTGATTGTTTCAGGGATTGCTTTATTTATTTATTTATCTATTTAGAAAAGTAGTGAAAAGGATCTTAGGTGATCATGAGCTGCGTATGGTTTTGTAAGAAGCGTCAGTAAGGAGCAGAGCAACAATATCCACCAAAATGATGATCCCCTATCACACCACTATCAACTGAAACAGTTTGCTCAGTCACACTCGCTGTAGCTAACTAGCTTAGCACTGAATCTCTGTATTCTGTCAACCAATATTATTATATGTATGCACTCCACTATCCTGTATATGCCAAACTAGTCCATATTCTACTAATAAAATCCCCCTAAATATTACACATCTTATAGGAAACAGAAGTTGAGAATTTTACAAAACAAATGTGTGATTTACCACTAAGATCAGCAGGAGTTTTTAAAATCTGTAAAATGTGGAATGGCTTCCCCATGAAAAAAAGAAGTATTCCAGATCCTATTTCTCAAGGTTAGTAGTCTAAGAAGACTCTCTCAGTTTTAACAATTTAAAGCTTCATCGTAGTTGAAAATTTTCTTCTTCTATGATTATACAGCTATATTTTTATATTACTATTATTATACACATTTGCACACATATATTTAAATACTTTATTCGACTATACATATATAGTTCTACTAATATAAAATGCTGTTTATGCTCGTCCTTTAAAATAAGAATATTCACATGGGGAATTGCTCCAGTACAGCAAAGGTAGTAAAATTATATAGTTACAGATTGTTCAATGTATCTCCAGGTATGCATAAGCTCATTTAGAAGACTTTCTCTGGCACATAAACGTCTATCTCTCTTATTCCCCTACTACTGAATTTAAACTGTAACAGAGTTTTAGCATGTATTCCAAGAATCAAAAAAACCAAGCCACTAAGCCACTGTGGTGAGAGCAGAGGAAAGGTAATGAAGTCCACTAAAAGGCTCGGCCTACAGCTAGTTTACCTCCACAAAACTCCTTCACCAGCCAGGTCTATCAAAATGGACGTTTCCACAGAGATACACAAAGTTTATTTTGTCCTCCGTTTCCCCCCAAAAAACTAAATGGTGTGTTGTACCTAAACAGGAAGATTTTTCCTGCTGGTTAAAACGTGAGTAAGTAATTTTCTGTTTGGATTTCTCCTATTTTGTTCCCAGCATCTTTCCATTGGATTGAGAAAAAAAAAAAAAAAAAGGGTGAGATGGGATTGTTCCACAAAACTGAGCCTTAGTAATTCCTGTTATATTAAAATGTTTTAAAGACCTACTGTGGCAGCTGCTGTAAAGCTGCAGGAAAAAAGTCTTACAAAAAAAGAGAGAACACCTTAAACAAATTACAAATATAGCTGATGCATTCAATTATCTTCTCTTTACTTTTTTCTGCCTATGATAGTAGAAATTTTCTCTATCTGCTCTACTTTGAGGTTGTGTTTTCCAGGATGAAGCCTTTTGCAGCTTAAAGCATACCTGCCCCACTGCCAGCTCCTGCCGTGTGTGCCCATCCTGTCCCCAGGCTGCGTCCTACTGCTGCTCACTGGTACTGCTGGCACCACTGACCAGAGTATCTCTCTCAAGGGTCTAAATAGGCTTACAAGCTTCTTTTAAAAATGAAAAGAGAAAAAAAAAATAATCTTACAATACTTTGCAGCACTCCACTGAAAAAGCAAGAAGCATTTGCCTCTGATGTCACAATTCCTGACAAAAAAAATGAGAAAGTACAAAGACTTTCAGAAGAATAATCATCATTGAGAAGCAAAGGAAGGCACATTATAATTGTTATTATTTTGCAGCTGCCCTTTAAAACAGGGAACTAAGGTGACACAGTTAATTAAAACTAACGGAAAGTAAACAGGACTTGTACAAAGCATTCAAATACAAACACTTTGTAACATCTTCAGAAAAAGAAGTGAAACCTGTGAGTGAGAGCATTGCTTCAAGATGACAAAAACATTTAACATGAAAACCCCTTATCCAAAATAACTGTACAGTAAAAATTGTGTTTAGAATACCTCTTCAAACACCAATTAGTAGAGTAATAAAATACAAAGACTGGACAAACTGCTTCAGACGCCAGTTTTGCCAGTAAGTAACTGGCAAAACATCTGTCACAGCCAGCCCAAGCAAAGGGAGCTTTAATACCCTGCTTTTTACCCAAGAGTACTCTTAAAGAAATTCACTACTTAGTGCTGGTTTAAAAATACATATAAAGATGAGAAAAGAGAACTGTACTCCTCCTGACTGAACTACGTGACAGTGTCATGTGAAAGGCACAGAAAGAAAGTGGGAGAAAAAGCAGAGCACACAGGCAGAGTAACACCAGCATCACCGCAACGCGGGTTTGTGCCAGTGATCTTCCACGGATTCTCCGCTTTGTCTGTGTGAGATGCGAGTTGGGCCCAAAGGATACTAGAAACATAAACGGCTCAGGATATGCCAAGAATCCAGTTCTAACTTTCGCACATGAAGATGCATATCCATAAAGAAATCACTTAAAAAAAAAAAAAAAGTATTTCCTTTCGGAAATAACATCATCCTTAAGTTGCACCCAGCTGCTGGTCTGCAGCAGGGCCACGCCGGTACATTGCCCAGCTACTCCTGGACACGTCATAACCCTCAGTTCCTGTGGCGTTTTTTCTTTACTCATTTCTCATCATCTCATGACGTTTTACACAGATTTTTCACCAGAGAAGAATAAAACCACCTCAAACTCCCTCTTCGGAAAAAAAATAAACACATGCATTACTTTAAGATACTAAAAAAATGAAAAGCAGGCTGTAAAACCTAATCAAATCAAAACAACTCTGGCAGCTGCAGCAACGTGGCACTAGCAAAGATACAACAGGGTAAAAAGATCACGGCTTGTTAATATTACCAATTTTCTGTTCAGATTTCGCACTTTATGATAACGTCTGTCGAAAATACGCAGAACACCTCTATTTAGGAAGACAAACAAGGATGCCTTCTGAACTTACCACATAACCTAGTCTCCTCCCCAGAACTAACTACAATTCCTGCCATTCCACCGACCCACAGTCTTAGTCATACCTTCACTCTCTCACTTTCTTCCAGCCACAACTCTGGACACCTGGTACAATCCTGCCATTTTTTTCCTCAACAGGTTTTCTAGAACCCTTCACTCACTACCCAGGCCAACAGCTGAACTCACCTCCTGCACTGCAACACTGTTTTCTTTGCTTCCATTGTAAATCTGACTAAATCTCTTCCAATTTTTCTAAACTTTGATCTCCCTTCTCATACGCCACTCTCTTCCTTGAAACCAAATGACTGGTTTTAAGAAAGCTGCAATATTTTAGTTAAAAATCCTATAAAACACCATCACTATATTGTGCTTTATACTTTCAGTATTTCAATAATTTCCTCAAACAAGTAAAATATCTCTTAAGACATCTGTCAACTCAATATCATCGGAGACCCACAGATTACCAGAGAAGTAGCTGTTTAAGTGTTTGCGACTTTTTGAACCAAAGCATGAGCAATATTTAAAACGTCAAGCACCACACTTAATCCTAAAAATCAGCTTCCACTGAAATCAGTGTAAGAAGGGGTTCTTTAAAACTGCTTTCCACATTTCTTTTCTTTGTTCCTAATTCATTCTCCACATACAATTTGTACTTAATGTCAGTCAGAAGTGCAGTCTGAAGGGCAAAATATGCAACAGCAATTTCCTGACAAAAGGACTGAAAAGCGAATCAAGAAATGGCAATATTTCTAAAAGAAGAGTTACGTCATTGCTGCAGTAATAAATCACATGTAATTAACGAAAACTTTCCCCACTCAGAGAAGTCACACACCCACCACACTCTTCAGCACCTTTCCTAAAGGATGCCTTTAGGAAGACTGTAACCACAAGAAATCCTGTTAGAAGGTGCTGAACTCCTACAGTGTGACTCTTCCGGAAGGCTTCTACATAACAAAAATGCAAACTTTCCCCCCCTTATTATGCAAAATCCTTATCAAATTCATTGTGTGTGACATCGTTCAAAATCCTGACTAACAATGGCACACAAGAGGCCAAGAGACTTTGTCTTTGTTCTAGTTTCACGTGTTTTTCAGTCTACTAATGTTAAAAGAACCTGCGCAGAAATAACCGATAAAGATCGAACCTAACTAAACAATGGGAAGGAAATTCAGAGTTAAAGCTGGTACTTAGCTCTTAACACCAACCATTGAGCCCAGGTCCTGTGCAGCTGAACGATCCCGCGGGTCACACAATGCCCAGGAATAACAAGGTGAGGTATGGAGGCTTCGGGTCCCCCCTTCCCATGCTCTCGCTCGTTGCAGTCCGGGCCGGGGACGTGGTTTTAACGCGGCGTTTGTATTTCTGGGGAGGAACCACCGGGCAGCCCCCGAGTCCTTTGTGCCGCGGGTTGCGAGTGGAATGCCGCATGCGGCACACGTTCCACTCGCAACCCGCAGCACAAAGGATTCAGTGATCAGGGGGTACAATTAGTCCCAATTAGGCCTATTTCGCAGCTGAGGGTAAGGGCGGGGGGAAGGGAGCTTAAATTTTAAAGCAATGGGTCCCTCAGGCGAGTTAAAGTGAGATCAGTAAAGTGTTTCAGAAAAAGTGCCCTATTAGTCATCGTCGGGGCAAGTTTCCCCGAAGTCGGTGGCACCGCGCCTTAGGCGGGAACAGTTACCTCCAGGAGGGGATGGAGCACCGTTACTCAAATACATTATGTAAGAAATCTGACAACCGTTTCGCCTACTAGCTACCGCGACTGACCAATTTTCCCAGTTTCCAACCCACTCCTCCAGCAGCAGCTCCCAGTTTCGGCACGCACGCAGCCACACACGCACAGCACTCACATATGCACATGCGGAGGCTGGAACCTGCTCTGGTTGATGTTGTAGTGCGTGAACGCCTGCGTCGGGTTGGAGCTGTATTCATCCACCGTTATAGTAACTTTGCCTTGTGAAGGAATTCCATGAGCCATCCTTCCTCCTTATGGACATGAGCAGCTCACAACTTCCCAAGGCCAGGAGCGGGGTAGGGCATCGTGTTCCAGGCGGCTCCCGACTCCCAGCAGTTCCTCATCAACTCCACGGGCTTCTGCCAGGAGAGAAAGACAGCACACGCGGCTATCAACTCGGAGGAGACGTAAACAGACGCAGACATATGACTATCCTCTCCTGATTTCCATTCAAAGACCTTTTTCTATATTTTTTATGTACCAAACACCCAATTTCTAAGCATTACTATTCACTTTTTTTAATTACATCATCATTTAACTCCATCATCATTAAATACATCAAAAGGATGAATACTTAGAGTAAGGCTTTATCTTCAGGAAAAAAAAAAACCTCTGTTGAAAGCTCCAGTTAAATACTCCACATTTACTATTCTCTACTTTAAATAACACCTTGTGCTAATCCCAGCCATGAAAATTAACAAGTGGACCCAGCTTCCTGAAGGACAAATGGATTTCTACAAATACACTTTTTTCCAAGGCCATGTTTTAGCTTTACAAAATAAATTACAGTCAAGAGACTTATAAGAAGCTGATGCAAAGCAGACAATTGAATACCAAAAAGGTACGTTCAAATACCTTTGCATCAATGTATTTATCTGTCCAGAGTATCCAGATGATGTTCACAAAATATCCATATTTTAGTACACTAGCAATGAAAATAGTTTGGTTTAATCACCAGACAATAATGATTGATCTGACAGATGTAAGTGCAATTTTACGCATAAATATTTCCACATAATATGAAAAAAACGTCTTCTTCCCTCTCTATGCATCCCTGTCTTCCACTTCTTCAAAGTGCTCTCAAACATATTTTGCATCAAGACCGGACGATTTCTATAATACGAGAGCGAGCCCAACAGCCAGAAATTTCCCAGACCTGATCTCTTCCGAGTTCCATGCACAGAATCTGGGCTTCAATTTCTTCAATCAATAAACTGAGGATACCTCAGCTGCCCTCCTTTCAGAGGGACTTGGTGAAAATTGATCAGCTGATGTTCGAAGAACACTTTCAAGATGAGCAACTCTTTAACAGGCCTGTTTAGGAGGCAGATTCTCAGCTGGGGCACGCTACCCCAGCTGCAAGGCCTTAAATGAAATCACTATGCTTTGCAATCAGTTCATCCCCCCACCTTTAGTTGCCACACGCAATAGCGGATTTGTCATTTACAAAGGTAAATCAGGGCTTAGTGGGAAGACAAAGAGACAGGAAAGAGAATGACTTGAGCCCTGAGCATCAAACCAAGCAATATTTTTGCAATGTGATATTCCTGGACTTCTCTTAGCTCCCAGACAGAAATGTGTTTGCCATGTGTAACATTAAACATTTGGAATCTTTGATTTGTATTCAAAATATATTTTTAATACAAAGCCTAATTTTCACTTTGGCATGAAGCATGATAAAAATGCCCTGCAAATGGCAGATGGCTTGCTATAGGCCATTTATTTTACTATTTTACAACCTCAGGCCTATGTAGGCTTCCATATGTTAGTTGGGTTAAGACATTTTGCAACCTTCATTCCAGTAATTGGGTTCTATCCTTTACCTTCTGTAGCACTGGAGAAGAGAGAAAAAAGAAAAGAAAAGATAAAACTAAACCACAAAGCTCCCATTTAAGAACTGAGCCACTAGTGAGTCAGTGCATCTGCTCCATAACTAAGGTTATGGCCTGGTCTTTGCACTAACCCCCCTCTTGTAAGAATAAGCACAACAGCTTCAGGAGTAAAAATCAGCAAGGTGAGCTTTACCAAACCAAGCATTTGCTGCTAGACCTGATATAAGATGCGCCAACAACGGCTCAGGAATCATAATGTAGTGGTTACCATACCAAGTTTGCAGCTGTTTCCTTAATTTCCCTTACAATTATATTTTAGTGTTATTTTGCATAACAGTAAAACACAACACCTGCTTCAAATTGCAGTCCTGTTCCGAGTACTGTAATTCTTTTGAGATAGAAACTACGGAGAGTGTGCAACACAGAGCTGCATAATTGCCCTGCACTGAAAAGTAAATACAAATGAAAACATCTTCCTGTTAGAGAAATGACTGTCATTAACAAGAATGCTAGCCATCAAAGCTCTCAAGGAAAAAAAAAAGTAAAAAAAAAAGTTTTTCTTTTATACAGCAAGAACTTTAGCGTCTGCATAAATTAAGAACTAGTGTGAAAGTGACATGTCTAATGTTACTTTTTCCCAATTAAAAGCTACAACATAACACGTTAAACCAACAATGAAAACATGCTTGGGCATTCAGAAAAGCTAAATCACACTATTTTCAACCACCTAGCATAAGAAAGGTCAAAACATTAAATTTCATATTATAGTTCACTCATGGAAAAAAAATCCAATTTGTTCACGACAGTGAATTACACATAAAGATAATAAGCATTTTTTTTCAATGTTTATAACAATCCATGTTACAGAAAGAAATTATAACTAACTGGCATGAAACAAATTATAAGAGGATACTTAAATACCCGTATTTAATACTTTAAAGTTGACTTTCAGTAAGATTATAAGTATATAAGCTGCAATTACTTCCCGTTGTTCCAATCTTTAATCTTAAGAATAAATCTCTATACTTAAATTAAGACAAAGCCGAACAAAGAATCCTTTTAAAATCAAACTCAACAACAAATGCCGGCTGGGAAAAAAAAGTAAAATATGAAGCTCGCTTCTGTGTCTATTCTCCAATTTCTGTTTAGTGCTCCACAGAGTACTGCAGCTCACCTACCAGACGTATCTAATTATTACCTCCTTTACTCTGAACTTCTCTGAAGAAAATATAAAAAAGGAGCTGAATGCTTCAAAGCTTTAAAAACAAATTTTAGGCCCAAGAAAAAAAAAATAAATAAAAAGGCTACTTTGAATCACTACCATTCTTCTCTCCAACTGCAATCACTCTTTGAAGATTACATACAGGAGAGGACCACAAAAGAATAAAAGTTGCATTATTTTTTTCACATTTGTCAAGTAAAACTATGTGCAACATCTTCCACGCCTTATGTGGTGGTTTTAAGTAAGAATGACTATATTAAAAACGTAAATGATGATTTTTTTTTTAGCATGTCGCGTTTTGCCAGCCGTAGCTGTTATGCTGGGAGCAACAAACCTTCTCCAGTGTGGATCCATACCACACTGAGGCAGGGGATGGGCTATTGTACACATCTGCTCAGTTTTACAGGTATAAACCGGCACTTTTTCATAAAAGGGCCATCACAAACTTAAACGCAGATAATCTTCAATCGGTATACTACTGCCGCGTCAAAAAACTATCACAAAATATGCACAGATAAGTAATTTTAAAACGTAACGGCACGTTTCGGAGAGCTCTGCACACAAGCCCTCCGTACGTACATGCACATACAGGCACGAGGGAAACGCATTGCCCTCAGATGAAATATTTACGCCTTCCTCATCTGAATTTCAAAAATTTGCCTTCTGGCTGCTCTCGGATGGTAAAGAAAGATGGGAAAGGCAAGGGACGGAAACGGTTAATTCGGTGTCAACACCTTCTGTTGATACATCCACCATCCTGACACTGTCACGGCACCAAAACACGTTACACCCAACC
>NW_009697140.1:0-707 GCF_000703405.1 Apaloderma vittatum
TTTAGAATTTTCTCGCACACAGGGTCGGCTAGGAAGGTAAACTGGTGCTACCTTGCATGTCTGGTGGATTGCCCTGACACAGTAGGACTAACTTAAGAATCTGAGCTACAACACACAAAATATCCTTGCTTGAGTCACAAAATTCTAACTGCCTCAACTTGTGAGCAGAGCCTGAAATTAGCAAATGTTTCACAGTGCCTAAACTTCAGAATCTGAGATAGAGCACACCAAATATACTTGAGCGAGTTCCAAAATTCTTACGGGCTACTGCTATGGCCACGATTAAATAGTGTAGAGAGTTATGTCTTGCTCTCTGATTGAAGCTATTAGGAAGGACAGCTCAGCTGAGGGGCAGATTCACAATGCCTAAAAATCAGAATTTGAGTAGAACTCAAAAAATAGATTTGATTCAAGCACAAAATTCTTAACAGTTTCTTTTGTTGCCATATCTAAAAAGAATAACCAGTTATGTCTGCTCTCCGAGTTAAGCTTGTAGGAAGGCAAGCTCAGCTAAGGGCCAGATTCACAGTGCCTAAAATTCAGGATCTGAGTAGAGCTCAATAACTGGGTTTGAATGAATCACAAAATTCTTATGGGCTTCTTTTGTGGCCAAGACGAAAAAGAATAGACAGTTTTGTCTTGCTCTGCGAGTTAAGCTTGTAGGAAGGCAAGCTCAGCTGAGGGCCAGATTCCCGGTGCCTCACATT
>NW_009697140.1:851-1171 GCF_000703405.1 Apaloderma vittatum
GAAAATTCAGGATCTGAGATAGAGCACACCAAATATACTTGAGTGAGTTCCAAAATTCTTACGGGCTACTGCTATGGCCACGATAAAATAGTGTAGAGGCTTATGTCTTGCTCGCAGAATGAAGCTAGTAGGAAGGCAAACTCAGCTGAGGGACAGTTTCACAGTGCCTAAAATTCAGGATCTGAGGAGAACTCCAAATCTGGATTGTAGGAAGCACAAAATTCTTATGGGCTTCTTTTGTGGCCAAGACCAAAAAGAATAGACAGGTTTGTCTTGCTCTCCGATTTACGCTTCTAGAAAGGCAAGCTCAGCTGAGGGCC
>NW_009697141.1:0-29790 GCF_000703405.1 Apaloderma vittatum
TTGACTTTCTGGCAAAAAAGCTTGACTTTCTTTCTTTTTTTTGTGCATACCAGGAACATACATTTGGAAAATCTACATTTTAATAGGCAGTGGCATCTGAGGTCTTAGAAATTTAATTTTAAAGCAGCTTCTTTCTCCTCCTTTCCTTCTGCTAGAAAGGTGTTTCAACATAGAAAACTGGATTGAAAATGCATTCCTATTCTTAGGAAGGTTGTGGCAGTATTACAGTGTTATCTTAAACAGCTGCAGAGCTACAACATCTCTCCAGGTCTGGTGTGCGTGTTTATTCACAGACTATGAAGAGTGCCACCTATCAGTTTATTTATAAATATACTTACTAATTGACATTTTATTTCAAGCATATTTTGCTGTAATATCCTGATAGATGGATTTAGATGTTCTTTTTTAAACTGGTTAAATAAGGGCTGCCTGACAGCTTTTTTTATTAGTTTATTAATAACTACATGACTTGTATTTTTCTGCTGATTCTTGGAGTGCTTATGTATATCTTGTATGATTTCCTTTTGATGATTCTAAAAAGTCAAAGTAGTGTTTTAGTATTTACTATGAGGAGTAAACCTAGCCAAAACAGCTAACCTTTCATAAGGGGTGAGTGGGTCATGAGGTGGTCGTGCATAATTAAAGCAATAGAATCATAGAATGGTTAAGGTTGGAAGGGACCTTGAAGATCATCTAGTGCCAACCCCCGTGGGCAGGGACACCTTTCTCACTAGCCCAGGTTGCTCAAAGCCCCATCCAGCCTGGCCTTGAACACTTCCAGGAACGGGACATCTGCAACTTCTTTGGGCAACCTGCTTCACTGTCCTCATGGTGAAGAATTTCTTCCTAATATCTAATCTAAATCTACCCTCTTTCAGGCCATTGCCCCTTGTCCTATCGCTGTAGACCCTTGTAAAAAGCCCTTCTCCAGCTTTCCTGTAGGCCTCTTTCATGTACTGGAAGGCCACTCTTATGTTACCCCAGAGCCTTTTCTTCTCTGAGTAACCCCAGCTCTCTGAGCCTGTCTTCACAGCAGAGGTGTTCCAGCCCTCTAATCATCTTCACAGCCCTCTTCTGGACCTGCTCCAGGAGATCCATGTCCTTCTTGTACTGTGGGCTCCAGAACTGGGCACACTACTCCAGACGGGGCCTCACTAGAGCCAAGTAGAGGGAAAGGATCACCTCCCTTGACATGCTGGTCACACTCCTTTTGATGCAGCCCAGGACATGGTTCACTTTTTGGGCTGCAAGTGCATGCTGCTGGCTCCTGTTGAGCCTCTCATCAGCTATCACACCCAAGTCCTTCTCCTCGGAGCTGCTCCCAATCTGTTCTCCTCCCATTCTGTATTTGTGCTTGGGATTGCCTTGACCTGGGTGCAAGGCTTTACATTTGGCCTTGTTGAACTTCATGAGGTTGACATAAGCCCACCTCTGCAGCCTGTCAGGGTCCCTCTGGATGGCATCCCTTCCATCCAGTATGTCAACCACTCCATGCAGTTTTATGTCGTCGGCAAACTTACTGAGGGTGCACTCGATTCCACTGTCCGTGTCACTGACAAAGGTGTTAAACAGCACTGGTCCCAGTAGCGATCCTTTTGGGACACCACTTGTCACTGGTCTAAATAATAATTTTGATCAACTGTCTTGGGCTGAAACCTGTTGCGTGTGGCACAAACGGGTGCTGTCTGTGGCTGTTATATTTTAAGGATAGCATGATAGTTCTGTAGCCACCTTGGGTGGGATTAATCTCAATTTATCTTTAGATGTCTGCAGAGTAGATACCCAAGTCTGAGCTAGTTACTTTAGTCTTTGTATAATTACTGAATAGAGGTAGACACTCTTGGACTGTATTTCATCTAGCCAACTGTAGAAATCTATTTTAGACTGAGGTGAATCACCCTAGAAATGTATTTCATCTAGCCAACTGTAGGAATCTGTTTTAGGTTGAGATGAATCACCCTAGAAATGTCTTCTTCCCTCCAAGAGGGACGAGAATGGCTAGTTCAGATGTGGACATCTTTGTGTGGTCAGATGAAGCTCTGCTCTTATGGCTGGTGGAGTTTGACCATAAGCCTTTTCTAATAGATTGTGTTTGTTTAGGAACTGAAAACCTTAGAACTGTTAGTGGAGAAAACAGCTCAGGAATGTGGTATGTGTTTAGAAAATGGTATTGTCAGTAATTAGAAAAATGTAGAGTCTCCCAAGCCTTGTTTCCTAATGCATTGCGTGTGATTTGCACAGAATCTTGCCCAACCATAGGAGTGCAGTTGATTTCATATATCTTTACTTCGTATGCTGCCCCTAAACAGTAGTTTTGTGTAGCTTATTTGCAGTTGTTCTGTTCTTTGCCAACTCCCTTGGGTACTGTAATTTTTTTAAAAAATGTTTTTTCTTGTAGAAAAACACCACAGAGGTTGCAGTTTAGTAGGGTATGGTCTTGTATGTTGGTATAATAAGATAACCATTCCTTAAAATACTTTGTTTGCCTGATTATGAAATATACCAAAATTGCACTAAAGTAATAGTGCTTTATTTCTGATACACTTACTGGGAATGAGCTATTTTGCTTACAGTGTGTTTGTAATGTTTGATTGTTCTTTACTTTTTTACACAGAGAATGATTGCAATGACCGTTTTTACAGTATTAGTTTCATCTGTCCAGATATGCATAATATGCTTCTAAATATTTCTAGTTTTTAATATAGATAAGCATATATGCTCAACACTGAGAGCCAAACATAGGCCATAAATAGACATTTGTTTGAGGAACTATTCACTTACCATTGAAATTTGATTATCACTCTGCCAGGGCATTTGCAAAACTTTTGAAATGAACAGTAATAACTTTTGTTTTCAAAAAGTATTATTTCTCAGTTGGAATTTTATTTGACTTGAAAACCAGACTACTGTAACTAATAGCACTTGGGGTGTTAAACCAAATTTGAATTAAACTGTTTTGAGTAGTTTAAAAATTGACTAATGATTTTGATTTTTCAGGAAAATCAACTTGTAATAACGAGTGGTCTTTCTGGATATTGTTTTTCATTAAGCAAGAGTGCTACGAAATTGGAAAACATTTGATTTTGCTTCATATATTCCGAGGGGTGTGTTTTATATGTAAATGGTATGAAAATGTTTGCAGAAACTGAGAATATAGGAAATGCAACCAAGTGCACAACTGAAAGACAAGAATCTAGCTTTTTCCTATCATAGAAGCACACCTTTTTTATTGGGGGTCATTGTGTCACATTCTCTCTGTGAACCTAAAGATTTTTAAATCCTTTATTTGTCTCTCCCACAATGGTGTAGCTGGAAAAGGAAGGAAATCTTTCATCATAGACTACACAAGGTTAAGACACTTGAGGGAGAGAGTAAGCACCTTGGAATCACCTAGTATTATAATGATAGCTAATATAAAGCCTTAAGAGATTATTTCTAAGCGTTTTTACTGACTTCTCACAACTGACTGAACTTTGTGAACTGTTTCTGTCTGCTGCTTGTTCAATGAGTAGTAGGTTTTAAAGAGATTTGCTCTTTTGTTAAATTCCAAATAATTACTCCTGTACTAAGTTTGGTAGTTCTAAAGCTTTACATTTATTTCTCTACTTGTTTTCTTTTGCATTATGTTTGGGTTTTGTAGTTTGATTTGGTTTCATGTTTCTGTGAGAATCTTAAAGAGGATATAAAAAGAATATATGCTGCATACTGTACATGTCAGGGATCAATCCAGGTTCTTAACCTTGTATTTTTCCCTATGGTCAATGAGCTATCTTACTGGCATTTAGTTGAGGCAGCATCTGACACGGCATTTAGTTTGTCAAAGTGATAGTACTTACGACAGTTTATCATCTCAAAATTGTAGTGTAGAAGTTTATAATAGGTTATTGTGGCTGATAGTCTAAACATTTTTTGCTTTGTTAGTTAAGAAAAAGCAAGAAGGGTGTTGTTAGGAAATACAGAGGAGATAAGTGCGGTATTTGGAATTCGTTCCTGGAGTGTGAGGGAAAAATAGTAGTTATTTTGATAATACGAGGGATAAATTGGAAAAGCTGTAAATGGTGTATTTCATTTTGTTTCTTTAAAGGGAAGTGGTTTAGAAAGCAGGCTGGCCATCTGTGCGCAAAGGAGTATTTAGGTCAGTGGGTCCTTTCTGTCCTGCTTTGTTCCGGGACGAAAGGATCTGTTGTGCTGAAGGCATTCTTGTCTTTGATACATCTAGGTTTCTGTTTAGTAAGTACTCTTTCGTAAATATTCATGAAGTAGGATTATACTGCAATAACTTAATCTAATAATTATAGGCTGCTATGACCTAAGTGAATTAAAACTACTCTTTATAAATAAAATGTTCCTTTGGAATTGGGAGGGGAGGAATGATGTTTGGTTTATAATTGCATGAATTTATAGTAGAAATATAAATTGAAACTATTATGAAGTGATGAGTATCATAAAAATATTTCAGCCATCCGCCATTTGTGCCCTTGTGGTATTTATGGTGTCATTTCATTTAATATATCTTAAATATCCTTGAATATGTTGAATTTGAAGTAACCAAATTTTCTTTATGTTGCAGATGCCCAAAAGCGTTACTTATTTGTCAATTATTTAGTGATTCTTTGAGTTTTCACCTTTTTTTGGAACTTCCTCGTGACTTAATGAGTTAAAGAACTTTCTGCAATAAAACAGGGGCTGACTCGGTGTAGTCTGACTTGGCAGAGAGAGGATTAGTAGAAGACCAGGCAAGCTGTTGTTCAAGTATTAGCCTATTTTCATTTAACTCTCCAGAGTCATATTCCAACAGAAAATGCAAACCTAGGTTTTCTGGTGTAAGATATGCTTACACCCAAGAGGAAAAAAAAAAACATACACGGCGTATCATTCGTTTTAGTGTTTTTACGTATCATTTATGGACAGCAGGCATGCTAAAAAAACCCACAAACAAAAAAAGGCAAGCTCATAATAAAGTAGCCAGTTATTCTTCCTGTTGGATTTTGAAAGCGGTCATCTTAGTTTTTGCCTCCTGCTAAAAGTAGGAGATGCTCACTTGCTTAAATTACCTCTCTCAAACCCTCATCTGTCCCTTCATGGAGTTAATTCTTTACTATTTCTAGATAAACATAGGATGCTACCACTAGGATACTTTCCTCACTAGCCCCTGAAGCCTAAAGGAGTGCCTACATATGCCAAAACAGAGTTAATTCTGATTCTTTACCTAAACATCAACTGAGTGACTCTTTGTGGTAGCTTTGCGTTGAGAGAGGAAAAAATGTCATAGCGCTTAAATACCTCGAGACTGTTTTCTTTTCACAGTAGGTCACTAGTGTTATTTTGCCTTGTGATTTCTCTTCTGTTCCTCCCAGAAACAAAGCAGTTTGCCTTGAGAGGAGAACTGTGAATGGAACTCTGAGGTAGAACTTGATGTGCTTTCAAATCTCTTCTGACTTAACATGACTGATTTTATGTGTAATTGTAGATTATATGTCAGAAAAATAATTATGCCAAGCTTTCACTTTTGGGATGTCCAGCTTGTTAAAAAACCATATTCGCTGTATATTTAAGTTTAATTTAGTGTTAAGTCACAGTATTTTTGATCTGCTAACTAATGCCACGTCTTGTGCTTTTGCAGCAGGGTATTCGAGATGCTGCGGCATTTTAGTCTGCTAAGACTTTTAGGAGAATAATAGGTGTGTATTACATCGCATTGGTGCCTTGATTGGTTTGATGAAATCCTTACAGAACTGTGGGCAGACAGTGTTCTGTACTTGAGTTGTGGCAAGTAGGACCTTTGTGGTTTTTATGTCAGAGGCACAGAAGCCACCCACGAACAATTATTTTTTTTTTTTTTCAAAATGAAAACCAGAAAGGATACGTGGTGGTATAGCTCTTGCTGGATACTGACCTTCTTTCTCATTCACAGGTAATTTCTCAATAGATGGAAAGCCGTGCATTGCTTCTGGAGACCCCAGCCTCATGAATCCAATAACTAAGCCCGCTACCACCACTTCTGTCAATGTTTCTGTGGCGGAGATTCCAAGGAAGCGCAAAGGAAGTGATTCTGATAACCAGTAAGTAAATCAATTCTGTATGAGCAGAAATTTGACACGTTCATCTGTGATTTATGCAACATGGTAACAGTCTAATCCTCTTTCCTTTTTTTACTGTCATTATTTATTACAGGTTCTTCCAAATGCAGTCTCTGACAGTCCCGAGTTATTAAAAACAGAAAAAATAATCCTTAAATCTAAGGGACAAATGTAGCATTCTATAATGCCATTTCCTGTCTAGAAATGTTTGGGTAATGTGTCTCTAATACTGACATTTCAATCCTAACTCTTTCTTTGCCTGCTAGTAAAGGCAAGTTCTCTTTGCAATAAGTTATTAAGTTGCTTGAAGTCTCACAAGTACACACTAGAGTATCACCTTGAGCCTGAAACAAGATTACTGGTTAAGCTCTTTGATCTAGAACTACAGAGTCAGAACTGCTTCTTCAGTGACTGGGGCAGACATTTACTTAAATGTCCAGACAAACCTGTGACCTGAAAATGAGGACTGTCCTATGCTAGTACTTAGTCTTTTTAAGTGGGTCATACATGGCGACTGAGATGATACTGTTGGCTGTTTTCTCCTGTTTTGTAACTGTGAAACAGATGCCAGTTAACCAAATAATTATTTGCATAGGAAAAATGTTTGTTTTTTTTTTAAAGTGATCTATTCAAAACTGTATTAGTCAGAAGTAAGGTACCCGATTCAGCCTGCAGATCTAGTGCATTACACTGTAATTGTCAGCTTTGAGATTCAAGTATACCTTGTAGATCATTGAAAGTTCCAGAACTACATTAGTTTCTGAAAAAAACCTCTCCATTCTTTTCCAGTAGAAGTTGTTGATTTCTAGCTGTTCAGTAAAAGTGCTGCTTCATCAATACTACTTCCCTGAAGTTTGTATCTCTCTCTGATTTCATGAAACTTCTGTCATAAAAAAAAATAATCGTGTCCAAGTGGAAAAGCTAACTGAATAAGTATTATCTTTTAAGAACTAGTAATTAGCTTCAGAAAACTAATGTTCTTGCTGAAAATAACTAATCAAGTGGGATTTCCACTAAAATTTTTCTGTGACTTTTTTCATTGGGTATTATCAAGTCATCCTTTTGGGCCCCAAACTAGGTTTTGCTTACTTTGTTACCTCTTTCTGCAGGGATACAGTTGAAGTTGATGGTGATCCTCAGAAAAGGTACTTCTTATAAATGAATCTGTTTCTGTTTTCGGTGCTATAAACAAGCCACATTTTCCTGTTTAGCTAGATGAGCTGTGTGGTTTGCCTTATGGAATGCTCTGTCTAAGGGCAGGTCTTTGTACAGGCCAAGGTGATAAACATTATAGCTAATTAACAGGATGAATAGGTCCATCTAATGTTGAGGTTTTCTGATATTTGTTTCTAAGACGACACTCTGTCTTTACCAGACTTGTAAGTATTGAAGTTGAAGTAAGAATGGGAACAAATGAAAAATAACAGTTAAATAAGACTAAAGAGGTGAAGGAAATGTCTGGTATTCTTCTAGGACCCGTCTGTGTAAATGATTTTTGTCTGTTTGTTTTAACCTTGTCACCTGCTTTTTAAAATAAATCTACCAAAACTGTGTTAAAATAATCCTATTACAAGGTGACAAACCAGAGTTAAGGTAGCTGTGCTGCATAAGTAAACCCTTTGTTTATATATGTTCTGGGATAGTTATGAATGACATGATTATTTTGTTGTGATTTCTTTTTCTGCACATGGTTACCTTACTTGGAACATATGTTTGTTTATATGTAGCTGTACAGTACTTTTTTTTTTTTTTTTTTTGTACATAGAATAGAATATTCCAGTTGAAAGGGACCTACAACAATCATCTAGTTCAACTGCCTGACCACTTGAGAACTGATCAAAAGTTAAAGCATGTTGTTAAGGGCATTGGCCAAGTGCCTCTTAAACACTGGTAAGCTTGAGGCATTAGCTGCCTCTCTAGGGAGTGTATTCCAGAGTTTAACAACCCTCTTGGTAAAGAAATGCTTCCTAACGTCGAGTGTGAACCTCCCCAGGAGCAGCTTTGAACCATTCCCATGCATCATAGAATCATAGAATTGTCAGGTTGGAAGGGACCTTAAAGATCATCTATGATGCTCTCATAATTGTCATGAGGTAGAATTTCACCTGATGTTTTAGTTTTAATCTAGCTATTTTTATTGGTAAAAGCACAGCTGTTAGGACAGAGGCCATATAAGTCCATGGAAGACTGTGACTGATTGCTTGAGCAGCAAATTTGTTCTAATTTCTTCCCCAAAGGGAGCTCCTGAGAGAGAAGAAGAGTTAGTTAATAGGTCATGCGCTACATTGCAGTTGGTCTGGTTCTCCATTACCTCTTCTCTTACAGCCAATGTAACTCCTATTGGAGTTCATAGTATGTGTACGTTCGTAGTAGAAGTGTCTTACAAAATAAAACAAAAATATTAGTTATTGCTAACTCATCTAAACCTGAAACAGTTTCACAAAAGAAAAGTCCTAGTTTCTTGTGAGCCCAACATACATGCTTGGGTTTATCAGACTGTTTAGAAGAATCCTGGGTTCCAGTGAAACCCTGGGCAGAAGAGCTGGGTCTCTATGTCATGTGTTAATTTGGCTCTGGCTGCTGCATACTCCCTGGGGTCAGTGCTTAGTTACAGGTGGAAGCAGCTTTTGAGGTCTTTCCTTAAGCTGTGATTTCCAGCTGTCCTTTTGCTTCCTACTTCCATTTCGTCATAGGAGACAGCCACTGACTGACTGACCTGTCTCCTTATAATCCTTCTGGTACAACATATGCCGCTTCTAAAATGGTCATAGTCTAGCAGGTCATTTCTCTGGAATGGAGTTTGCAGTACTGCGTGAGATGTTTCCATTGCTGAATTAAAGAAAAGCTGAAGAACTGCTGTAGAAAGATTAAAAATATTTGCATTATTTTTTCTTTTTTTAAGAAAACAGTAGCTAGTGTTTGTATAGGAACTGCCTCTCTGCAAGTACCAAATTGCTCATACTAAATTGGTAAGATAAATATTAGGCTGTGTTCTGAAATTCTTAATAGATAGTGGCGAAGAATACAGTGATCTTAGGGGAGAAAGGTCATTGCCTTTGTTTGAATCATCCTTTATATTTTCCTGCTACGAAGTATTTTGTGTCACATAGGCACTATTGATTGTCTTTCATTTACAATTTTATTACATAGGCTTTCCAGTAATTTCTGTGTGATATGGAAAAATATTTAATTTTTAGTTTTTGTCATCGTAGAATCATAGAATGTTCAGGGTTGGAAGGGACCTCTAAAGATCATCTAGTCCAGCCCCTCTGCCAGAGCAGGATCCCCTAGGGCAGCCACACAGGAACGCATCCAGGCAGGTTTTGAAAGTCTCCAGAGGAGATTCCACAGCCTCTCTGGGCAGCCTGTGCCAGGGCTCTGTCACCCTCACAGTGAAGAAGTTTCTCCTCATGTTGAGGTGGAACTTCTGATGTTCTGACTTAAACCCATTATTTCTTGTTCTATTGCTGGGCACCACTGAAAACAGATTGTTTCCTTCCCCTTGACACCCACCCCTCAGATATTTATATATGTTAATAAGATTCCCTCTCAGTCGTCTCCTGTCAAGGCTAAACAGCCCCAGTTCTCTCAGTGTCTCTTCACAGGAGAGATGTTCAAGTCCCTTGATCAGCCTCGTAGCTCTCCATTGGACTCTCTCCAGTAGGTCCCTGTCTCTCTTGAACTGGGGAGCCCAAAACTGGACACAGGATTCCAGGTGTGGTCTCACCAGGGCAGAGTAAAGGGGAAGGAGAACCTCCCTAGACCTGCTGGACACATTTTTCTCAATGCACTCCAGGATCCCATTGGCCCTCTTGACCACAAGGGCACACGGCTGTCCCATGGACAAATGATCATGAGCAACTAAAGTGTAGTTTAGGCCCAGTCTAGGCTAGGGATTGCTTTTTTCATCATTTGACAATAAGACCTTGGATGTAAAAACATGAGTAGTTCATCTCTCATGTAAAATTTTAAATTAAAAAAAAAATCAAGCCTGAACTTAAGTTAGTTGAATCTTCCATTATTGTACTTTTCTCCATAGCCCTGTAATTATGAAATATCTCATAAGAAGTTCACATAACCATGAATATTGGAAGTTAAGCTTTGGTCCCTTTCTATTATGCATCACTTGGTAGGTCATCTTTGGTTTAGGAATTTTTGTGGGCTTTTGTTAGAGTGGTAGTAAATTTGTTTCATTTTCTACATCTTGAATTCACGGGAGGAAAGAAGTACCTAGTATTAAATACGCAATGTAAAACTCTATATCTTGTTTTCTCTAGGAGTGAAGATGAAGAACATGTTAAAATAAAAGATTTCAGGTAATAATTTGCAATAAAAGTATGTTTTTCTAGTAAATACTAGTATTCACAATAGTAAAATAATGAGATTTGGGCAATGTTCATTAAAACTGTCAAATATATAACAGTAAACTTTTCCTTTCCCTCCCCCAAGCGTATAGCAGTTTTTAGAGGCTCCTTGAGGATTTAATTTACTACTGATTGTAATGAAAGTTGCGTTGCAGATAGTTTAGCAAAAACTGAGGTTAAAATTTTCAAAGTGAGAATTAAGTGCAATGCACTCAAGTCATATAAAGGGAAGAGCTGATCCTCAGTCTATGAATTTGAAAATTATTTATCCTAGATTTTACTACACTTGGAGGTATTTAGAACTTGTCCTATGTGAAAAAAGATTCAGCTAAAGCATGACCAAGAATTCTTGTTCTGGAGCAAGTTTTTCTGTAGGGAATTATTCAAGGTTTGCCATCGCACGTTGAATTCACATCTTACCTGAATAGAAAATGAAATTCCCATAGAGCACTTGTAAGATCTGAAATCCTCTATGACTGAATCCAGTCATGATTCATCTAAACAAATATTTTAAACTATAGAGAAGCCACTTAAAGCAGAGCTGGTTTATGAGGTTGTTTTAGAAATGTTTTTCGTCATGTGAGCAGAGATGTCAAAGTAGAAATACATAATCCATTCTGCTGTCAAAAGCATTATTTATACAGTATGCTAACTAGTAATTATGAAGCGTTCCTGTAATTTAAAAAAAATGAAAGAAGTCAGTGTATTAAAATGTATTTACAGGGGTTTTTTGTTTAACTCCAAACCTCATTTTTCTTTACCGAGTATTCCAGACTGCTGTATAAGATTCTGTTTTGTACATTGCTTTAATAACTTAAGAAAAAACCTAACTATATAATATTAAAGTTTTGCTTCATTAGTTGGAGGAAAAAATAATTTGAAGACTCTTCGAAGGTTTGCTTAACAGTCATTATCCCTTCAGTATCTCTTTTCTCAAGCTTATTGGGGAGCTTGCTTTTCTCTGTTCTTTGTAAAGGAGAAGGTAACAGAAGACTTTTAAATGATCCAGTTATCACCTGAATTTCTGCATCCACCTGTTCATATTTCTGTAACTTCTTATTGACTCTTAGAGATGGGAAAGACTGTTCTCTTTCTGCAGATGTTTGTGTCTATCTTCCTGAGGCTCTAAGTTCAAGGAGTACACATGATATATTCATGTCCTACCTGACATGAAGGAAAAGTTGGGTGAACCTGTACAGCTGAGAATAACTGTTAAAATTGGTTTTTTTAAAAGGCTTCATAGAGAGAAAAGCTGATTTCCTGGATGAAGGACACAGAATTGTTTGTGTGGACTTATTTGGGGGAGAAATAATAATTGAAGCCTAGGTTTTTAAAACTGTACTTGGTTCTTTCTCAACAGGCCCAGTGTTGTTAACTTTATTACCCTTAATAACTTCTGTTATGGTATGCCTAAGGAAGAGTTTTGGAGAAAACAACCAAAACTTATCCCTCAGTTTTGTTAACTGCTACTATGTTGGGTCTCCATCAGAAAGGAAAATAGTCATTTTGGGTGGCTAGATTGTCTTCTGGCTAAGAAGTGAATAGAATGAAATAAACTATCCTTGATATGCTAGTGGGTGCTAAGGGAAGATCAACTAGAAAGCTAACATACACCACAAGAAAAAACTAAAGAAAAGGTGACCTGAGATATAAATATATTTGTGACGTGCACCGTCATATGCTTTAGAAGGGGTTTTCTGTTTAAACCTATCCCAGAAGAGAAGCACTCTTTCTGTGGTTGAGTTCTTGGCAAAGGCTTACCAAGAAATGAAATGTGAGACACAAGGTGTGCACAGGGACCGAAACCCTTTTAACCACCTTCTCCAGTGAATAAAGGGAAAAACTTTCTAAAATATCTCTGCTGAGATTACATGAGGCATAGCTTGTCCTTTCAGTTTCCACTGTGTCTCTGATAAGCGCATATAAGTGTGTAGTCTGTTGCTTCTACTCTGCTATGAATAAATGCTTATGTTTTTGTCTGTGTTAAATCTGAGTAATTTTTAAGGTAATCCAAGATCAGCAATGTGTTCTTGTTATCTCATTCTTGTGAGTGCATGAAACAGAGCTCAAGGATGCTTTAGCAAGTGCTGAGGGCGCTTTTTTTTTTTTTATGTAGCAGAATATATACCCCATCTTAGGTACACAGGTCAGGTAAAAATAGAGCAGGGAGCAGAAATGTCTTCTAGTGACTACTAATGACATTAGAACTTCTCTAGTACACGGTAAAGTGTCAAGGTATTCACTTGGATGTCAAGGTTCACAAGAAGAATTTAACTTTTCTAAGTCTTCGTAGCCTATTGTTGCTGCCACATATAATCAAGTTATTGCTTGAGATTTTTTTTTTCTCTTGGTATTTTTTATTATTGTTACCATTTCTGCTTTGTTAACTAAATGTAATTAAGTTGTCAAACACAAGTCATGTATGGAAAAGTATTTCAGCATAGTAATACTTTTTGTGGTAAGTTCCATTCCCAAAATTGAATTGATAAATGTTATTGAAAAAACAATATGTTCTCTATCTTTCTTAAAATATTTTTTTCTTCTTAGAGAGGCCCACAGTCAAACAGAGAAACGTAGAAGAGACAAAATGAATAATCTGATAGAGGAATTGTCTGCTATGATACCTCAGTGCAATCCCATGGCACGAAAGCTAGACAAACTTACAGTGTTACGGATGGCTGTGCAACACTTAAAATCTTTAAAAGGTAGGTTTTCGTAACCCTGAAAGGGATTGTTTGGTCAGGAGTTGTACCGTGTATCTTCTTTGTTAAATAAATCAAATGTCATGTATTTAATATTTTCTTGCTGAATTCAGTTCCAAGTCTGTTCTTCATTTAAATTTACATGTTTGTAATTTCCAGAACATAATTTCTTCTTTTTGCTTAGTATTGTAGGAAAAAAGCCACCCTTCAGTGTCTGATATTTTCCGTCTGCTAAGGATATGCCTTGCAGTTGAGTCACTCCTTGGTTCTTTTTAAAAATTACAGTGATTAGTCAAGACCGTCTTCATTCACAGAATCATTAAGGTTGGAAAGACCTCTAAGATCCTAAGTCCAAACATCAACCCAATACCAGCATGAGCATTAATACAGGTCCCGAAAATGTGTATTAAACGTGTATTCTCTGATCTCTCCGCTTCCCATCATACTTTCTGTAACAGTAGCACCTGTGGTGCTGTACCAACGCCAACAGCTCTGATGCTAATAGAGAAGCAAATAGTCTTCAGACTCCTGTTAGTGATTCCCACTTTTGTGGTTGTATCAACCCTTTGTCTCTGTATTGGAATTTCATGTTTATCTGTTGACTTTGAAATGTACAACATCATGGAAGAAGACCATTTAAAAAACCCAACAAAACCAAAAAAGAACTGAAGTTGGGGAAGGCTTTAAGTTGAAGGCCAAGTCATTTATAAACCCTCAAGTACTTCCACTGAGTTGTTTGTCCACTATGAGATTAGAAAAAAGTCCCTTGCCAATGAGAGGCTATGCTGACACTTATCGAAAGAAACTGGTGAAATTAGTTGCACTGGTGGGGAGCACAGAGAACTCACTTCAGTGAGGTTAAGTCTTTTACAGTGTAACTTCATAAAACCAAAACCAGTTGCATAGAAGTCAATAAAACATTACATTTGGACATAATCATCTTTTGTTGCCTACAAGAAGAGTTGTCAAAAGGGATGTTGCAAAATATACTTTAATAGAATAGTTGATGGGTTTGATTATGCTAAGGACTTAAACGCTGTGAAATGTTAGAAAGTACCAAGCAAAAGACTTATCCGAAGTGTATACCCTCCATCAGATAGCAACATTAAAGTCATCATGGATCTCAGTGACTGGTTTAGTGTCAGTGTCAAACCAGGATATATTCTTTCCTCTCCTTTTGCTATTGCTAGGTTTTGGGATTTATTTTTTTTTCCTCACCTAAAAAATTTACATACAAATACAGCCTGCATATCATGTGGTTGCTCAGCAGCACACAAGATTTCAGGTTTTTTGGCAGTACTGTTTCAGAATAACAATTTGATCAACTGTAAGCAAAGGTCAAAGACTGTGTGCATTAAAACAACCTGACTATGAATAAACATACCTAATAAGAATTATATTAGTCTTAAGTTAAAGGAGTTTAGGAAACAAATTATGCTGGTAACTCAACAGGAATAGAATTGTAGAGTGACTTAGACTGGAAGGATTTTGTAGAGGCCCATTGGACCAAACAAGCTGAGAGTTTTGCATTAAAAAATCTTGAGAAAGTAGCAGAGTAGTAGTTTCATTTGCAGTTTAAACAAGCATCTACAAGAAATCTTCATCTCAAACACTTGTGTTTTAGCAATGAGACACAAAACCTGGACTCCATCCAGCACAGTTGCTACATGTATCTTCAAAACAAATGCTTTAAGAAAAGAGAATCATAGAATCATATTAGGTTGGAAAGGACCTTAAAGATCATCTAGTTCCAACCCCCCCGCCATGGGCAGGGACATCCCCCACTAGATCAGGCTGCTCAGAGCCCCATCCAGCCTGGCCTTAAAAACTGCCAGGGATGGGGCTTCCCCCCCCTCTCTTGGCAACCTGTGCCAGTGTCTCACCACCCTCATGGGGAAGAACTTCTTCCCAACGTCCCATCTGAACCGATCCATCTCTAGCTTCAGTCCATTCCCTCTAGTCCTGTCACTGCCCAGCCCCTCAGGAGCTTTCTTGTAGCCCCCTTGAGATACTGGAAGGCCACAACAAGGTCTCCTCAGAGCCTTCTTTTCTCCAGATTGAACAACCCAAACTCTCTCAGTGTGTCTTCATAGGAGAGGTGCTCCAGCCCTCTGATCAGCCTCGTGGCCCTTCTCTGGACACGCTCCAGCATGTCCATATCTTGTAGTATCTAGAAGATAACTGTGTGGAATGCTGAAATTTACTGGAAAGTTCAACTACTATTTACCTCAGAAAATATTGAGCAAAACATGGAAATCCTTGTAATGGTTAGAAGTTATTTTAGAGTACTTGCCACAGGTGCTAAAACAGTAAATGTAGGGAGTCATTCTCACTACGTTTAGTGTGGCATTAAATTCAACTACAACAGAGTGGTGTTTTGATTGTTGGATGCATAGTACTAATGAAGCATTATTCATGCCAAGAGACAATTGCTAACATTGGAATTATTCAGATTCCAAATCTTAAGGATTCTCAAATAAGCATACAAAATGTTTCTAGAAAATTCAGATCTTGTAATACCATTTCTCTAGCAGCACATTAAAGATATCTGAACAGAAGTTTTTTTATTTTATGCAAGTTAAGGGCAAGAAAAAAAATCTGTTTGTGTGCCAGTATTCATTACCAGCATGTGTTTATGAGGGGTTTTTATTTCTGATATTTTTAGAATTTTTAAGCGTGGTGGTTTTTTTTATTGAGCTGTTGTGGTTGCAAAGAAAATTTGTAAAATACAAAGGAAGTATAACTGTAACAGGTAAATCTAAAATGTAACTTTTGACATTATATCTCGAGATAATCTATTTTCCAGGTTCCACTAGCTCCTATACAGAAATCCGGTATAAACCTTCATTTTTAAAGGATGATGAGCTCCGACAGTTAATCCTTAGGGTAAGTGGAAGGAAAGTCTCAGTTAAGTGATGTCTTTATTAAGGCTTGCCATTAACTTGGGTATTTAGTTGGAGAGGGCATTTTTTCCCCATCTTTTTCTTCAAGCAAATGCTTCCATGTATATGATAAGTACTGGTTTATGATCTGTGTCTACTCTTCAGGCTTTTTCATAAGCAGGTAAAGAAGATGATTTGTGAGCATGGCAGACAGAAACACTTTAAGGGATGATAAATCAATATACAATCTGCATATCCTATTTAATACAAATATTTTTTGTGTCTGTGTGCAAGTACAGGGAATGCTTTTAATGATGTATGAATTCACTTGCTGTTGCTGGCTCTTCTTCATTTAAATTTTTTAAGATGTACTTTGAAAAAGATGTAAAAATAATACCCAAATAAAATCTATCTTATTGTTTTCATGCTTCATTATATACCCATGCTTCTTTACCCTTTCTCATTTGCAACTATTTTCTCTTTTCTTTGCTGCTATAACAGACTTTCCCAAGATCTATAAGGTGACTCCCAAGTTAAGCTGCTTTTGCAGCTGACTACCTCTTTTCTCAAAGCTGCATTTAAGAATCTTTATCTGTCTGTAAGGGAAGGTCTGATTTGATCCTTGCAATCTTAATTGCGTTTTGGTGTGATTTATAACTTATTTAATTTAAAAAATCAGATTTAAAAGTATGCCTCCTTGTAGTCATCAATATTCGTTGTATGTTTCTAAAGACAGTATCTTTATATTTTCAGGCTGCAGATGGATTCCTGTTTGTGGTCGGTTGCAACAGAGGAAAAATTCTGTTTGTCTCAGAATCAGTTTGCAAAATACTTAATTATGATCAGGTGGTTATAATTTTCTTTGCTTGCTTTTACCTTGTGTTTTCTTATAAATCTTTACACTTTTACATTTTATTTTGTATTACTAAAAAACAGTCTTTGTGTATCCTTTGTTGGAATTTCTTTGATTTAACCTTCTTCAGAGTAAGACTGAATATACTGGAACAAAATATTTGCATGTATAGTCAATGTTCTTGACCTGAGTAATGGCACCATTTTTCAGTTGCTCATCCTTAAGAAAACTCCTAGTCTGAAAGGATCATTTTCTATTTCCAAGAGATTTTCTTTTAAATGCTAAAGTGATTTGGATTTGTGTTTGTTTTTTTTTTATTTTATGTGGATTTTTTTTTTTAGGCCAAGGAAAATTGGTAGTTCAGCAGTGGAAGTTAATTAAAGCTTTCCTTGGTAGTGCCTTTATGCTCAGAAGCAGTAGGTAACACCTCATCCACAATAACTGTCTGTGTATATGCTCTGAACTTGAGGGAGACTGAGATAGTGTGAGATCTGTGAGATATCTTAGTCTGTAAAATAAGAGAAAAAGAAAAAAATACAAGTACCTACCATTAGTTGACATTTGGCATCATGAACAATTACCACAAATAATCAAGGCATGATAACTTGTTCATGTATTTATGACTTGTGTTCCAAAAACAGAGGCTAAAACAGTTAGTGCTTCCATCTGTCTACTTCTGTAACTTTGAAACATTTGTGCTATATTCATTTTCTTCATAAACGAAAGGGTAACCAATCTGGACCCTGTTTTATAGAGATTTTGAAAAAATATTTTAAATTAAAGAGAAATGAATCATCCTACAGGAACAGCATAAAACACGTTTGGTTTTTTTTTTTTTCAAAGTTCTACACTGAATTTGCTTAAGGACTAAAAAGTACTTTTTGAGGTCCCTCACATCATATGTACTTACTTCTAGACACGTAAGATCTTTGCTAGTTCGGCCAGAGTGGGTCAGAAAACATGTCTGAAACAGGCTGCCCAGGGAGATGGCAGAACCTCCATCCCTGAAGACACTCAAGGTCAGGCTTGATGAGGCTCTGAGCAGCCTGATCTAGTTAAAGATGTCCCTGCTCACTGCAGGGAGCTTGGATGAGATGACCTTTAAAGGTCCCTTCCAGCTCAACACATTCTATGACTGATTTAACCCATGAATTTATTAGCTTATTTGGGAATAATTAGGGAGTTGGATTATGAATCTCATCCTGCAGCCTAATCTGTTTGCTATACCTATATATTTTGACATGGCTGCTGTTAGCCCTTCTCAGTGGCACTCAGCATTTTCCTTTTGCATTAGGGTTAGATGAGGACTGGGCAAATGAAAGAGGCTGTATGTTTATGCTTTTTTAGAAGCTTGTCATTAAACCCATTTCTGACTCTGACTTGTTGGAAAAGTGCTCCCCTTTACGTATGCAGCGCTCACATAGGAAGTGGCATGGGCGCAATTTGAATCTAGAATACTGCTTGTCAACACATCTCCTTTCTACCCATTGAGTTGATTTGCTGTGGTGAAGGTAAGCAATGACAAAAACAAACCCAGCCCACTTCTGGGAGAATTGTGTCCTTTTTTATCAAAAGAAAGTAGCGCTGCCCGCAGTAGTGCAGCAGACCAGTTACTCTGGATGAGGAGTCAGGAAGGTGAATGGATTACACTTAGAGAGCTTCCTGTGAGCTGACCCCTGTTGCAAGGCAGCTCCTGGTTCAGTGGTGCCATTATGTCCAGCCAAAGTGGAGCTCAAAGTTATTAGATAGCATGGATATTTCTTCCTCTTTTCTTTATCTCCCAGTAATCTGTAAGCGGAGTTACTCTGCACATAACCTTCTTTGGCCAGGATCAGCAATCATATTATGCACATAACTAAAACATACATTTTACAGAACTTTTTTTAATATCCAACCAAATATGCTATTTTTCAGAGGAGAACTAACAAATTATGGGTTTACTACTCTGTTTTTATAAAAATAATATGAAACTATAGGAAATTAAGTGTGGGTCAAAATACTGATGTTCAGAATAGCTGGGGCATTTGATTGTTTTTTTAATGGCGTAGAAAGTTGTTTTTCTGAGAAGTCTTATGTGTGGGGTCCTATCCTATAATAATGATGTTCTTATTTATTTTGGGTTTGTTTTGTTTATTTTTAATAGGCTAGTTTAATCGGACAAAGTTTGTTTGATTACTTGCATCCAAAAGATGTTGCAAAAGTTAAGGAGCAACTTTCTTCTTCAGATGTCTCTCCCAGGGAGAAGCTCGTAGATGGGAAAAGTAAGTTGTATTTGAATGTGCTCATAATTTTTTTTAATGAGATGTTAATAAATCTGGTTGTTACAAAGGACATGTTTATGTGTTCATATGTGCATAGATGTACAAATCTGAGGTATAATTTCTATGAACCAAACATATTTGAATGCTTATGTGCTGCTTAGAATGCTCTTACAGTTTAAAAACTAGCCCAGAAAAGAAGATAATTTATTTTAGATACTAGGAATTACTGAAATTTGCATTGTTAAACATTTACCAAGATGTGGTCTGATGTTCTTCCTACCAGGCATACTACTTTTTTTTCTTGTATTTGATAGGTCTTGTCAATACAAAAGACCTGATGTAGTCGAACATGGGATAAAATACTTCAATATCAAGAATCACTGTCTTCTCTGAAAATGCTAAGTGTCAATCCTAATTTAACCAAATCTTATTTCGTTTACAGTTGTTTCTAATATGGAAAGCGTTATGTACTGTGCAGCTAATGACTATTTTATAGCTGGCTTTTATAAGCTCTTTGCAGTTCTTCCCTGTACCAAATAGAAACTGAAAGTTTATAAAGCATGTTTGTTAAAATTCAAAATATCAAGAAGCATTTAAAAATAGTTCGGTAGTTCTTTTTAATTTTGGAATCCGTGTGACAGTCACGTTTCTTTGCCCTATTAAAGTTATTAGACTTATTTTTAATTGTAAGGACAAAATTTAGGCAACTAAACAGTAAGGAGAATGTACTGGAAGATAAAATGAAGAGAAGGCCTTGTATTCTGAAGTCTTAGTGTTGAATTTTGGTTTGTTAATTACTTTACTGAATTTTTGTAAGCTGGCTTGCAAGTACACACAGATTTTCAAGCTGGACCAGCTCGACTGAATTCTGGTGCTCGACGTTCCTTCTTCTGCCGGATAAAATGTAGTAGGACCACAGTCAAAGAGGAAAAGGAGTGCTTGCCCAACCCAAAGAAGAAAGGTATTCAAACAGCGCGGATGAAATCAGGGCTTTCTGTCTTGAACCTTACTATATTTAAGTTCCGAGTCAGTAGTGTGAGCCTTGTAGTTACCGCAAAGTGGCTGTAGAGAAGTGAAAATATGTACTGGAAACACAATTTGAAAAACAGTCGAATTGTACTCTTTCTCCTCCCTGTTCGCCCCTGAAAAGAGGAAGGGAGGAACCTGGGTTACAGTGGATGTTTTAGGAACACTTGGTCTGTTGTAGTCGGAAAGCTCGGGGAAATCTTTGAAAGCACTGGAGCAGATGAGAAGAATGAGACTGAATAACGTATGTCTTGAAGATGACTGTGTGAGTAAGGCCTGCAAAATCTACTGTTTGGAGGAAAAAAAAAGCGGTTGATAGGAAATAAAATCTGTGTGCAGCATATTTTGTTCAGAATACAGAGATCAAGAATACTTTGGCGATTTTTGAAAGACTGCACGACAGAATGTTATCTCTGTGCCTTGATACATATGAGGGTGATTGCATGTTACATAGACAGCAAAGAGTCTACCAGCTATAAAAAAAAATGAGTAACAGTATGCTGGAATCGAAGACTTTTAAAATATTTGTGTTCCCAGAAAAATGAGAAATTCAGAAGCCTAATAAGTAGAAAATAAGCTGGGGCGGTTTGGGTTGTTCTCTTGAGGGATTCTTTAGCAATTGCAGTAAGCATGTGTTAAGATCATTATGTTCACAAGAGGTAAATTGATTTGGAAGCTACAGCATACATCTCAAGTTTATTTTAATGTACAATACATATGAAAACATATAAAAAGTGATCTCAGGGTTAACAGACTATCAATTTACTTTTATTTCTGTGAGACTGTTTGAACTGCCAACACCTATGACTTATCCTCCTAAATCTTATAGGGTTAGAAGTGCTCTCTACAGGTAAGCCAAAAATAGGTAGTGCAAAATGAATTAAAAAGTAGTCTTTATCTAAAGCCTTGTACGGTTCTTGTAGGTAAGCATAAAATATAGTTATAGGTCTTGTGATGAACAGAATTTTGAAAGGTAGTTTCAGTTTACTTCTTGAACCGTAACTGCTGCTTATTTCTTTTTATTAGATCACAGAAAATACTGTACCATTCACTGTACTGGGTATATGAAGAACTGGCCTCCTAATGAGGTGGGAGTAGAAGAGGAGAATGATGTAGAAAAGGACAGTAGTAATTTTAACTGTCTTGTTGCGATTGGGAGATTACACCCTTACATTGTTCCACAAAAGAGTGGAGAGATAAAAGTCAAAGCAACAGAATTTGTTACACGATTTGCCATGGATGGAAAATTTGTTTATGTAGATCAGCGGTAAGCGTCTTGTTCTTCAATGAAGGGAGAATGAAAATAACACCACTAGTTAAATTTTCTAATACTTTTTCTCAGATCTGTAATTTCTTAAGCGGGATAGAATTTCTAAGTGCTGTTCGAAGGAAGTGGTTAATTTTTCAGCCTATGAGTAACTTGCGCCCTGTTTGTTGGTTGGTTTTTTTGTAAAACATAAAGCATAGTGTATTAAAAGTAAGTGTATTTTTCTACAGGAAAAGGTGAGCTAGCAAGATTAAAATATGTCATAAAATACATTTATGTACTTACTTGTAAAAAAAAATCTTGTTAGAGTTTCATGGTTATGTGTATGTCTTAACCAAAAATTACTATTTCTTAAAATCTTACTTTTTGGAACAAATACATTATATCTAAATAAGGTACTAAATATGTCATTGGAAGTGAAAGCCAAGTTCTTGTTTTCTGAACTTTCTGAAACAGACTTTTATTTATTGTAGAGACTGAGTTACCACTTTGCATTTTGAATTTCATTATTGTCACTGGAAGCTTTTTATTGCTTTCAGTCCTCTTGTCCCTCATCTAAAAGGGTCAGTTTAAAGCTGTTCCTTCAAGTGGCAGAACAGATTTCAGCTACTGAATTTTTTAATGGCACCTTATGTGTGACCAATAAGCTGATTGGCTAATGGGAAGACCTAACGGTCGTAAGTGTTTTGTGTGTATGTGGGGTTTGCACCTTTAAACACTGTTATTTTGTCTTTGGATTGCTGAGCATGGCAAATGGATAGTTTGCAGTGACTGTTTCCTATTTTTTTGGAGCTATACTCATGCTGTATCATTTTTCCCAAACATGAACCACAGGCATCTCTTTCTTTAAATATTGATTTTCTGCTTTTTCTGATACTAAAGAAAACAAGCTTTGTAATTGTTTGAATCCGCTGTAGTTCATGTTTTTATTTCTGACAGTGCAACAGCAATTTTAGGGTATCTGCCACAAGAGCTTCTAGGAACTTCTTGTTACGAGTACTGCCATCAAGATGATCACAACCATCTAGCTGAAAAACATAAAGAAGGTACAAAATAATTGGTCCTCCCAGCCTACCTGCAACTGCATGTAACTGCTGTGTGGAAACACTGCAAACCAAAAAGTTGGAAGCTGAGAGTTAATAAAACTAAACGGTCTTAGCATTGTCCTTTTCTACATCTGCAGTAAGACATGCCACCCTAAGGCTTGTAATAAAAGCAGGGAGAAACTTACATTGTCTTGGATCTTGGCGCAGTGCTTTAACTGCAAGGGGATCATGTCAATGCTGCTTTCAATCTCTGCTGCAGTTCCTGATAAGAATTGGGAAGAAATCCTGAAGCGAAAGTGCCTAATCATGTAACTAAAGACATCAATTATGAAAATTCACTGAGTCAGGAGTCTTCCTAGTAGCGGCTTTCCTGAAACTTAGTAATTGAGCTTTAATGTAGGATTAATAACGCTGCTGAAACAATAGTTTGATTTCAGTAGGGGTTCTGTCCTGTCAGTTGTGGTGTTTAATTTCTATTTCTGACCAGCAAAACCATATTTTTTTAACTTTATCTTTCTAAGCATAAATATGGTGATTACAACTTTCCTTTCTTATCTAGTGTTGCAGAATAAAGAAAAAGTATTTACAAATTCCTACAAATTTAGAGCAAAGGATGGGACTTTTATTACTTTAAAGAGTCAGTGGTTTAGCTTCATGAATCCCTGGACCAAAGAACTGGAGTACATTGTGTCAAACAACACTGTGGTATTGTAAGTAATTCATGTGAATCCCCATGTTATTTTTTTTGTCTCAATTACAGTTAACATTAACAGAAATCAACCTCCTTAAGAAGGAGAACAAGACTAGAAAACATCAAAACTGCACAAAAAGCAGTTGAGTAACTTGGGAGAACATTTTTTTGCATTCGTCAGTTACTTTTATTTCAGGCTTAAGTCGTGGATGTGACTCTGAAAACTGTGCTCTTTCACAGTGGAAAAAATGAGGTGAAAGAGTTTCTTATTAAAGGAAGGATCTTTTAAGAAAAACAGATGTGAATAAATGGAAATGTTAAGTTCTGTTTTTTCTTCTAAGTTTTACAAGACTGCATGTGTCACTTGACCTAATTTTAAGTGCTTTTTGAGAGAGGGGCAGAGGCAATTTTATTTCCATTAAACCAAATTGTCAAGGGCTGTTTTAACCATTCTGTAGCTGCTTCGTGTCTTAAGTCACCACCTCTTTTGCCCATGGCCTTTTGCCTCAAGAAGACAGAGCAGTTAAGACAGTACATGGGACCCAACAGCCAAAGGCTGCTTTTGCCTGCCCTGGAGATCTGGGCATCTGCAGCTGTCTAGAAGAGGGAAGGGAGGCAGCAGCTGCTGGCAGAAGGTAGCCACTGCCCTCTTCTTGTAAGCAGTTGTTTCTGGTTAACTGGTCTGCCTCCTAGTAGCAGAAATGCTTTTCTGTCATGGAACGCATATAACTGTATTGGCTTTTCTTCTTTATTTGGGAAGGAAGTGGAAATTAGTATTTCACCCAGTGCTTCAGAAACAATATAGAGGATTGAACATTGAAATGTGTGAGGATTATGTCATTATTTTATTAGTTTGAGGTTGTTAGTTTTTACTCTGCAGGAAGTACTATTGAAATGAAATGTAAATATGCTGGGTTTTATCTTTGAAAAACTTGCTGATGTATTTATTTATTTAAATCTCAGGGGTCATAATGAGTCAGCTGAAGAACAGGCCCTCTACAGTTCCCAGCCTGCAGAAGGCAAGTGTTGCTTCTTATAGTTATCATAAGTGCACTTCCTGGTCAATCGTTGCAATTTTAGATTTATTCAGTCCAGAAATTCTCTTATTCTAAGTTGTTCTCCAAGGAATGATTAATTTTTTTCAAAGCTAATTCTTGTGACAATTTCTAGCTACTTTGCTGCATTCTAAATCATTCACATAACTGTGATCAGAAGGGCTTGTAGCATATCTTTTCCTAGTAGCAGCTTCTCCTATAGCTAGGATTTTGGTTGATAGGATATTATGCTTCTGTCAGAGACTCTTCCCATGTGTTGACTGGTTTTCTGAAGAAATAAAATTGTGCTATTTAGTATCCTGTAGGCTATAGGGTGATACTGATACATATTTTCTTAATATTTTTCTGCTGTGCATGGATTCTGATTTCTACATGCTGTTTGATCATCCTGCTATAAGGTTTATTTTTGCTTTTGAAGTTGTTCTTTGTAGTAACTAATTTAAGTTTGTGAAAAATCCAAGCTGTGGGGTTTTCTCCCTGCATGCGTTTTACATTGTCTGTGAGAGAGACTGAGGGTTATAATGATGAAAGCTAATTTTCAGTAATTTCCACAAGTACATAATTGACTTATCTTTATATTTCAAATGACATTTACACACCCTGCCCCATGAGTTAGAGTTTTAAGGAATTGAATTTCTGAAAACAAGAGGCATAACAAAAACTACTTTTAAAAGTAATTGTTGAGGTGATTGTTCCTTGCTGTGTAATGAAACTGCTACCTACCTAAGGTTTTATTTTGGTTTTTTTAACTGTAGATGCTGTAAAACAGTCTTTAGTAAGTGTACCTGGAATGTCCTCTGGAACGGTTCTTGGTGCTGGAAGTATAGGAACCGAAATTGCAAATGAAATATTGGAATTGCAAAGGTAATAAACACTTAACATAATACGTTAGGCTTTTAAGTAAATATAGAGAAGAGGAACTCTTGATTATGGGAGGATTGTTCACATTTTATTTCGTGTTATTTGTGTAGAATATTTTTAGATTGAGCAGTTGCATTATGAGGTGCCAGTTATAACCTCGTGTTAGTCTCATGCATGGCAGAACACATCACTGGTATTGATAAATATTTTTTTTTCTAAGCATGCAATTTCCTTTGTTAATGAAAGTAGTATTTAAATATGACTTCAAAAATGTTACTGTGATGCAGCTTCTTCACATGATATTGAAATGGGTAGATAAACCATTTGGGGATGGAAAATCAGTTGTCCATGAATAGTGGGTTTATTTTCCTAATAGCCTTGCTCTGCTAGGAAAGCTTTCTGTGAAAGTCTCCCAAGTGAAATGCTTTCATAGCCTGTACTGTCCCGTTTCTTGTTATCCTGTGTGTAGACTAAAGTGGTAGCACAGTTTCTCCTAGTACCCAGCAGTAGATTTTAAAAAATCAACTCACTGCTTCATTCCAAATAGGAATCCATACAAAATTCAAATTGTTAATTCAAGATGAACCCTTTTAAAACTAACTTGTTTTCTCAGGTACACAGCATAGCCAAGGAATTCAAAAGGAAGAAACATAATTTTAATGTGAAGATATCCTTATGTATTTTTGTGTTGCACACCCACAGTGGTGTCTGACTTATAAGGGGAGAGGTTATTACATTATGTCGGTTTGTGCTGTATCAGCACAGTTAGGAAATTTTTTAAGAAGTCTATGAGTACCCTGATTCCAGGACTTTGGGATGCACATGCACAGGAAAAGTCTATTTTCAGTCACAACTCTTTCAGAAATTAAAGCTTCATCGGAACATCCAACCATTTTTGTTAAGGTCAAATTTAGGATAATGGCACTATCATCAGCATGCAACAAGTTACCTAAGCATTAACTTCGGGTAATGAAGCCATTGCTCAGACTTTAGATCTTTTACTTCCAGTTCCAGGTAAAGGAATGCCAAGAATTTTTTCACGTCTGCAGAGCAGTGTGTTCCAGGGTCCCATGTAGTTCTTTCCACTAGTACTTTTGCAACTGAACCTGAATCTTCCAGGAAGTACACCGCTTTTTGGCAACAATGGTAAAGATATAAGGAGTAGTTTCATATCGTAGAATATTCTGAGTTGGAAGGGACCCATGAGAATCATCGAGTCCAACTCCCGCCTCTACATGGGCCAACCTAGAAGTTGAACCATATATTGAAGAGTGCTGTCCAAACACTCTTCTGGAACACGACAGGCTTGGAGTCATGACCGCTTCCCTGGTGAGGTTGTTCCAGTGCTTGACCATCCTCTCAGTGAAGATCTTTTTCCTAGTATCTTCCCCTGATACAGCTTTAAGCCGTTCCCCGTATCTTATCACTGGACGACAGAGAAGACAGCAGCACCTCTCTCTCTGCTCTCCTTCTTATGGAAGCTGTAGACAGCAACGAGGTCCTCTCGTTCTCCTCTAAGCTGAACCTAGTATCCTCAATTGTTACTCATAAGTCATGCCCTCTGGTCCTTTCACCATCTTCGTTGCCCTCCTTTGGACACATTCTTAGTTTTTATACCCTTCTTAGATTGTGGAGCCCCAAACTGTGCACAGTACTCAAGGTGAGGCCACACCAGTGTTGAGACCGATGGGGCAATGACTTCTCTTGACTAGTCAGCTACACCATTGTCCCTCTTGGCTACCAGGGCATGTCGTTGACTCACATTGAGCAGACTTCCAAGATCTCTTTCTGCGGGACTGCATTCCAGCCTCTTCTCCAGTCTGTACATACATCACAGCTTATCTGTGAGGGTGTTAAGGGAAACAACGTGAAGACCTTTACTGAAGTGGAAGTAAACAACATTCAGTGTTACATTCTCATCCATTCTCAAGCTAGTCACCTCCTTGTAGAGGGCTGTCAGGTTGCTTAAGTGTGATTTCCCCTTCATAAATGCATGCTGAAGTCCACGATTACATGTTACCTCTTCACAGTGTGGTTATCTTCTTGGATATATCTTCGGCAGAAGACAGTATTTAATTTTCTGGAACAGTGAAAACCATGGTCAGAGCCTAAGAGTGTGATGAGTGACAGTGGTAGGCAGTTCTTACTCTGTTTCAAGTATTTTGGCATCTCCTTCCAACAATGAAGTCACGTTCCTGTACTAGAATAGTCAAATTGCGCAGGGAATCATTCATTTTCAATGAAAGGAATAAAGAAATAAACACTTTAATTATCATAGGATTACAAGATTGCTACCTAAAAAAAAATAAATTAAAAAACCCTCCCACAGCATGTTGGCAGATTGCTGGGATTATCCAGAAAGAAGGAGAAGAAGCAGTGGCAACAAGAAAAGGTTTGATACCTTCAACAGCAAAGATAAAATGATACATTTTGGAATAACATTGTTAATGCTCTCTCATCAGTACCACCTGTAGAGGGAAGGAGAGTCACAGTTAATATCGAGGCATGGCCCAAGAGCTTGAGTCTTGTTCTAGATGCTTCAATCAGTGCAATGTGATGTTCCTGATTGAGATCACTTGATCTTTACTGAAGATGCTCATCCATGTGAGCATACATGTCATCGGCTTAAGGAAACCACTTAAGTAGATGAATAATAGATTTGCTGGATGATCAAAAAAATGAATGCAATCCTGGGACAGTTTTCTTCAAAGCTACCCCATTGAAAGCTCTGATACTTGTGTTTTTAAGAACCACAAGCAATGCTGTTTCTCTTCGTATTGCTACAGAGGCAGCAGTTGCAAGAGCAGTGTCTTTCTAAGCAACAGAAGGAAATTTTGTGAACTTTGTATGAAGACCAAACCAACCCATTACTCCTGTGACAGTTCAGTGGATCACAAGAAAGCAAACTCTATCTGTTTTTTAGTCTTAGGAAACATAAGAATCCGTTCGGACAGAACTGGGGAATTTGGAGAAGAGATTATGGTACTGAATTAGTCTCCCCAAGTTGGGAGAATTTTTTCTAAGAGTGGAATTTTTTTTTTTTCCAGTCTGTTTAAATGGAATTCAGCTGTACAGTTGAGGCCAGTATGACTGAGGCCACCTTAGGAATATTTATGGGGAATATTTATTATTTCATATCCTGCTTGATCCCAAAGAAAGAATGGGTTTTGCTAGGCAGAAATTGATCCTATTTATCAGAAAGTCCAGCTTCCACAGTATTAACAGCAGCACAGTTTTCTGCATGCCTGCCTATCAAAAGCTTGAAGCTCATGCTGCGTACCTCCCTACCTGTCAGAGATCTGTTGTGCAGATGTCTTGATTTCATCATATAGGTAGAGCATGGCTTTACGCTGTTGTGGAACAGCAGTTTAAAGCAGCAGGATGTTTACCCCAGTTTGTCTGATTTACCGAAACATCTTGTCAGGAAGATCCCAGTGATAGTTCAGACTTGCTTCCAATTTAAAATGCAAGGTTGCTAGGAGAAGGAAAAAACTGCAAGTCTGGATTCAAAGAACTGCTTCCCAGGACCAATATTAGTGAACATGCTGGCAGTGATGAGCACATGCCTCAAGAAGCTGAATCATGTCTTATTCCTCAAGTTGTTGATTAAACTTCATTTTTTTCCGGTTATGTTTACATCTTGAACACTGGCTGGTAAGTGAAACAATGTATTGCTTGCTTTGGGAATAGCAGTCTTATTTCTCAACTAGCAGACTGAATGTCACAAGATTTTGAAAGAAAAGGTGATCTGCTTGCCAGGTTCATCAGCCACACTCATCTGAGCTGTTTTAGTCTTGTGCATGTGTGCTTGCTTCGATGATCTTAGTAGTCCATGGGCACTGGCAAATCGAAAAATAAGCTTGTGCTGAAACTAATATCCCAGGAAGATGCTATGCAGGTGAAAGAAAAGGTCAAGAGGAAAGTCATGCAGAATAAGGTAAATTGTGTCCAAAAGGAAGGGCAGTTCTGAGGAGAAGCCAGCTATGGAAGGGAGCAGTTGCACTGTGTGACTGGGATGCCTGGCAGTCATACTCAGCCTACAGTCCCGTATCTTGAGGGAAGATAAGCCAGAGGCATTCACAAGCATAATTGGCCATTGAAGGCCTCATCAGTAAGAACTGAATGTTTTTGGAGATGTCTGGATGTAGTGGCTTGCACCCAGCTGTAGTTCAGTTTTCCAGAATTGTTGCTGTGTTTCTTTCCAGCCGTAGAGTAGAACTTGCTATTTCTTTGATTTTTCTTCTGTATGAAATCAAGTTACTATCTTGCACGCAGTGAGGCAGTCAAAATTAGACAATGATCGACAGAGGCTAACACCAGCTGCTTATCATCAAATACCTTTGTGATTACAAATACAATCCAATAAGAGTGCATTTGCTACCTGAATCTGCTCTCTGCACTTTTGTATCAGTAAGACCCAGATGGTTTTAAAGCTGTGCATCAGGTGTCACCAATTAAAAAAAAATGATAAAATCAGGACTATTCCTTCAGCTGTATTTACAAGCATATCTGAATTGAATTAACATCTGATAAATGGTTGTTTCAGGTACAGCAATGCTATAAGTCTATTCAATCTGGAGTTTCTGTTCCAGCTTTTAGAAATAGCAGTACTGTTTATCAGACAGAGTATTGGATGTAAGGAATTGGATATAGGATATTGGAATGTCATCGTCATGGCTAGGCTTCGCGAACAAAGATATGG
>NW_009697142.1:0-698 GCF_000703405.1 Apaloderma vittatum
ATAGGCTGTAGTGCAAAATCATTATACTTGACTCCTCTTTTAGCAAGAAGAGCTTTCCAGAGGCACAAAATAGAGTCCTCCTCTTTGGAAATATGCTGACCCATACTTCTTAAATCTCACTCCTGGCGGCTCACCTTTTTAGGTGTCTTAAATCTCAGGTCCGGACCAAGACAGACTCTTTCTGCTCTCTGCTATGTCGGGCTCCGTCTCCGCTGCACGTTGATCAGTAGCCCAAAACACCATTTTTTCGGCGTTTTTCTGTTATCAGGTCATTTTTCTTATTATGTCAACATGTTGACACGCCAGCACGTTGACACGTCAGAGTCACCACATGTCGTTGTAGAGACGGACACGACACAACTGAATGGTATTAAAATGGCTCAAAAATATCTACTTTATTACTTTATACATAGTCGAAGGTACTAGAAGAAGGTAGCGTGGCCTTTGCTTATAGGTCAAACACCTGTTTTTCACATTCTAATTGGGTAACAATTAGCAGCTTCTGGCTGGGCTCATCCCCCCGGATCTTGAGGGAGAAAGTTCCGCAAACGTGTCCAAAAAAAAAAGTACACACAACTTCCCATCTTAAGGGTACACTGGGAATTTGTCAAGGTCAATGTCTTCAACCAATGCCAGGTTACCAGCAGTCCAGCTGCCACCCCCCGCGAAGACCCTCTGTCACATCCGGACTAATGAGA
>NW_009697143.1:0-1517 GCF_000703405.1 Apaloderma vittatum
AAATGAAGCATTTTATTTAGCACTGAGGTATCAGAGAGACTGCCATGTTACTGAAAAGGTTAGAAGGAGAGGTTTTCCCCATTCTGCACTGGGAAACTTCAGACTAGATGGATAGTCAATATAGAAATTTTTCTTGATCATTGAGGTCATTAACCATAGCTGTTCATGAAAAGTCTGTGTCCTGAAGCATAAGCCAGATATTTCCTATTAAATTTTAACTCAATCATGCAAGTCTGCAGGGGAGCAAAAAGCTTTTATTGATGAAGGACACTTGATGAAAGACATTCTGCCTTTACCTTGGTGGAAAGTTTTCACACTTCTTGTCAGAAATAGAGGATCTAACACAGGAATTGAATATTTTTGGTAAATTATTGAATATGTTTTGAAATTATGGAATATTTCTGGTAAATTATTTAAAACTTTGGTTATAACTAAAGGGATATGGAAACCAAAACTTTTGCTTTAATATTTTTAATGTAGCTGTAAAAATATTGAAGTGGCTTTCGAGTTTTGGTTGGACATAAAACGTAGAGTCCACTTAGTGCACTATCCTAGCTCCAGCAGTAAAAGGTAGAAAATTCTTAGGGAAAATTTACAAGAAATAGGGCAAATAAGGCATGGACCTTCCCCTTGCAGCTCTTCCATGCCTCTCTTGCGGAGTTTGTGTCCAGTCCTCCATTTAGACTATAGATGGTCAAGTAAGACACCAAAGTTTGGCTGCTCTCGAGGTGTTACATCGAAATACCTTTGGAACGCTCCTCATTGCAACTCAGTGCTGTTCATCACTCCCTTATTGCCTGCCCAGCTCAGCACACACAAACTGCAAATAAATAATGAGTTGAAAAGATGAATTCTGGGAGCAAGAAATGCCATATTTTTCAAGAACTTGTGGATTTAATCCAACAGTGAGCTCTGCACTGCATGATCATTGTGTTTTCTTGAAACAGCAATGCACAGTTCTTCACTCCCTGCTTGATTTATTGCCCACAAATATGAGCCTTTGTGCAGGTCTTGTCATCGATACATTTGTTTTAGTAGTCTGTATAATACGAATTGACTACTGGAAAATGCATATTTGTTCAACTGCCAAGTTGCAATATAAAATATATTTCCAAGTCCTTTATTTATTGTATTTTCCTGTTTATTAATGTATGGAATCCTATACTATTACTCTTACTGAGGTCAGTGGGATCGCCTGGGATAAGGTGTGCTTTAATTCATCAAACTGCAGCCTTTGTGACCAGCCTAAATTTAGGACGGATACTCTTCACAGAATCACAGAATGTTAGGGGTTGGAAGGGACCTCAAAAGATCATCTAGTCCAACATCCCTGCCAGAGCAGGATCACCTACAGTAGATTGCACAGGAATGCATCCAGGCAGGTTTTGAATGTCTTCAAAGGAGATTCCACAACCTCCCTGGGCAGCCTGTGCCAGTGCTCTGTCACCCTCACAGTCAAAAAGCTTTTTTAATATTTTTGCGGAAACTCCTGTGTTCCAGCTTGAACCCATTGCCCC
>NW_009697144.1:0-5947 GCF_000703405.1 Apaloderma vittatum
GGTGTTCCCCAGGGATCAGTATTGGGTCCAGTTTTATTCAACATCTTCAACAGCGACCTGGATGAGGGGATAGAATGCACCCTCAGCAAATTCGCCGATGATGCAAAACTGGGAGAGGTGGCTGACACACAGGAAGGCTGTGCTGCCATCCAACGAGATCTGGACAGGCTGGGGAGATGGGTGCAGGAGATGGGTGAAGGTGAACGTCTTGAAGTTCAATAAGGACAAATGTGGAGTCCTGTATCTGGGAAGGAATAACACCAGGCACCAGGACAGATTAGGGGACGTCCTGCTGGAAAGCAGCCCCATGGAGAAAGACCTTGGAGTCCTAGTGGGCAGTAAGATGTCCATGGGACAGCAATGTGCCCTTGTGGCCAAGAGGGCCAGTGGGATCCTGGGGTGCATTGAGAAAAGTGTGTCCAGCAGGTCTAGGGAAGTTCTCCTCCCCCTGTACTCTGCCCTGGTGAGACCACACCTGGAATACTGTGTCCAGTTTTGGGGTCCCCAGTTCAAGAGAGACAGGAACCTACTGGAGAGAGTCTAATGGAGAGCTACAAGGATGATTAAGGGACTTGAACATCTCTCCTATGAAGAGAGACTGAGAGAGCTGGGACTGTTTAGCCTTGAAAGGAGATGACTGAGAGGGGACCTCATTAAAGTATATGAATATCTGAGTGGTGGGTGCCAAGGGGAAGGGGACAATCTCTTTTCAGTGGTGCCCAGCAATAGGACAAGATAGAATGTAGGAAGTTGCACCTCAACATGAGGAAAATCTTTTTTACTGTGAGGGTGACAGAACACTGGCACAGGCTGCCCAGAGAGGTTGTGGAGTCTCCTTCTTTGGAGACTTTCAAAACCCGTCTGGACGTGTTCCTGTGTGACCTGCCCTAGAGGATCCTGCTCTGGCAAGGGGGTTGGACTAGATGATCTCTAGAAGTCCCTTCCAACCCTTAGTATTCTATGATTCTGTAATCAAGATCAGATTTCAAACTTAGATTCACTTATAAAAGCATCCTAAGCTTAACATTAAAAACCAAAGCTTAACATAAAAAATATTACATGAATCAGCATATTTTACTTTAGCTGCTTCCACAGGCACTGTGTAGGATGCCTGCTCCAGCCTACCTCTCCAAATTACTGCTAGGGGCATGGGACATGTCTCTGAGTCCACAGGACAGAAATGGCTGTGGACTCCCTTCTAGCTTAACAGAATGCCCATTCTCTTCAAATAAATGCTAACATATCTGACATGGTACCACAGCAAAGTTCTTGAACAATAAATTGTTTGGACATCTGGCAACTGCTTTGAATTACTGAGTTATCATGAAGTAGAATGCTGGTGCTTTCCATCACTTGGGAAGGAATTTGTACCTTGTCGCATCCTAACATATTTATGAACCTTGAAGTCTTGGAAAACAGTACTATCTTCAGCTTCCCAGCTTCTGAAGAGAGAGATCTTTTTGTCCTTGTAGTTTTTATAATTTCAAGTAGAGTATTTTCAGTATTTCTTCTGGGTTTTGGAGACCTTAATCTGTTGAGTTCTTAAATTAGTGGTTTGTTTGTGTTGTGTATATATATAACTGTAAAATGGATACTGGAAACACAGAGTGGATAAATGAAATTTGCTTTTGTCAGATATAAATTTTTTTAATTACAAAAACCTCAAATCCACAGTTGAAGCTTCAGTGGGAAATAGCTCAGGGTATTTTAAATTATTTTTATTGAAGCACATTTTTGCTATTTAAATGTAATTACTAAGTTATTGCCGTAGTTACTGCTGAAAGTATCATGCCCCACTTGCAAAGTAAGCAAGTGTGCGTCATACAAATGATACAGATGTTCTTATACTTAATTTGGAAGAGCTGTTAAAACACCATTTCATTGAGCTTCAGCATTATAAACACTGCTCTGTATATTTTGGAGCTATTAAGGCTTAATCCACAAGGTTTGTAATGGATGGTTAATCATTGCTCTTCACTAATTTCACATGATGACATTTCAATACTAACACTTAATGCAGTAAAATAACTTTAGTTATACTAATAAAGCATTAACTGGATGAAATTTTGAAGTATGCACTCCTAATCAACAGGATCATTATAAAATTTCTAAGTACTTTCCAAGTCTTCGCTTTTGGATAATTCCCTGTTTTAAAATTGCTTCAGTTTTGTAGCAGTCCAGGCTGTTGCTGTATGCAGCATTCACTTGCCAGACACTTAAAATACCTTTATTAAGCAAATGTGATACAAACTTGATTAGGTTATTCCTGGTAACCATTTCATTCAGATTTGTGTTAGAAAAAAAACAACTCATAACACTGGCAAGAAATGTAATAACAATTCTTCAAGTACTGAAGTATTTGCCTAATGCGTAGTGTAATCTCTTCTAATGTGATTTGCTGGGTGTAGTGCAGCAATGGCATATGAGATGTAAGCAACTGCTTACACAGGTGCATTGCGTCCATGGAAATGAAGTAAATAAATGATTCATCTTTCAAAGCAATAGGAGCTAATTTTATTTATTTCATAGGTCATTATGCTTTTCTTTCCCAAGAGATGACAGGTGGCAGGGTGAGATATGATTTCATAACTGAAAGTCCCAGTAGGTTCAAGGGAACAACAAGGCAGTATTTAAAGGGAGAAAAAAACAAAAAAAAAACAACAAAAAAACCACTTTGTAATGTACCCTACTACAGTTCAGTTCTTGATTCCTTTACATTCAGATGTACAACTCTATAGTTCAAAGCAAATAAATAAATAAATAAGATTACTAACTGATCTTTGAAATCACATTTTCCATTTAGGAAAAGGTGTTAACTCTATACCATCACTGTAGTGCAACTGTTAAGTAAATGTAATTTTTGAATTTGAATTTGAATTTTACATTGAATTACATTTCTGCTCTGACCATAAAGGACACTGATCTCTGGTACTGTTACAGTGGGCAGGTTGCGTACAGTTCTGCTCATCAATACAGAAAGCTGACGTGTGGGTGCAGCCATGCTCACTGCCTTAGTTTTGCGGACATGCCTTCCAAGGTCTTGAAAATGGCAGATTGTTCAACATGAGAAATCAGCTGTGGGTATTTTTATTCCTCCTTCAGGTTCTAGTCAGGATTTCCTAGACTGAGAAATTAAAATTTTGAAATAGGATGGGGAAAATCAAGGAGTTATATTAAGTGACTTTTCAGAATAAACTGCCTTTGAATAGTGTGTGACTTTTGCTTTCCCTTTTGCTTTCCATTTCTTGAAATTTGTCTAGAAATGAGCTTAAGTTTTAGCTTGGCAGCTAAAGCACACTTCTAGATTTAAAAATCAAGCCAGAGGAAAAAAAACAACAACAACAATATTTATTAATTAAAGTACCATAGTAACTTTCTGAGGAAGGGCAGGAAGTTTTATATCTTATTAGAAAAAACACATTAGCTTTTATTTTATTTAAGAGTATTTTTTTTCCTGTGGAAGCAGCACTTCATTTACACTCCAAATACAGAATCTCAGTCTACGACTTCATAAAACTTCTGATCTTACATATTGCTGCAATAAACTTGTATGTCACACTACCATATATTCTGAAATTTACTGTGACTAATACAAGGGATATGATTGAACAGGATAATGATTAGGGGTTTTTGCATTTTAACTTTAAATTCCTGAAAAATGTATGCTTATAGGTGTTAGGCCTATCAAGAAAATAATTATTAAATTTTAAACTCCATTCTTTGCTAGACTTTGAATTATATTTCCTGTAATACAGTTAAAAAGAATATTATAATATGGAGATTGGATGGAGTTGATTGTGAAACATTGATGAGTTTTTAGCATTAATATTTGAAACAAATTTCTGTAGACAGGTTGTTATCAAACACACACAGAGCTTTTGTCTAGCTGGTCCAAGAGGTTTTTTTTCCTTTCAATTGACTAGGGATTTACCTGTGAGCTAGCAATGTCTATTGACAATGTCACTATCTTTCATAGTATAAAACCAGGAAATTGCTTTCTGTTTGTTTGTTTGTTTTGCAACCAATCCAGGATACTTGCAGATACGGATGATATTCTTTAAGTTCTTTTGAATTTACGTCTCAAATTAGGCTAGTCATATTCTTCTGTAATTTATTGGTTTCTTTACTTGGTACTCCCGTCTTTCATGTTCCCAGGTTTAAATTCACTCTACTGAGCATACTAACCACAACACCAGTACGTTAGGCTCTTTCCTGTCAATGTATGAAATGGAATGAGAAATTGCCCTTGAAAATGTGATTATTTGCTGATGACGATGTTGATTATAAAAACAGGGCACATAATCAAAATATAATTCATTCTGAAATGCTTTCTCTTTGAGTTTAAGAAAAGGAAGAATATCCTGATGAGAAGCACCAGGCAGTTTTTTGCTCATAGGCAAGATACCAGCCCTCACTGCTGAACTTATTTCTCTTCCTTCATGTTCTAACACTGAAATGTAAGAGAAGAACAAATAGTAACAGTGTATAGATTTTCTTAATTGTTGAAGTCCCTGACAATGACATAAGCACAAACACATGGCTTAAAAATACTGTCTTAGAAAGTTCTGTTTAATAAAAGACAGACGCTTTTGCCTTAATTCCTGAATTCTTACTGAATCCAAAAATGTCTGAAAATAAGTATGTACAATATCCGACTTGGGAATTGCAAAGCTAGCCAGGACTTCAGTAAAAGTCGTAACAATTCCTTGAGAGTTAAAGTTATCATCAGGACAGCTTTCTATTTTGTATAATTTTTTATTTTCTAATAAAAAATATAGTTTTAAAAACAGTAAGCATAATTGGTGTATTTATTGTGTATTCTGAGCAAGTCAGTTGAATACAAAATTAAGACGTACACACCTTCCAAGTATTTGCAAAACAAGGAAGTTAATGAAAGAATACTTTTTACTGCCAGAATTATTAACTTTTCTTTACATTACATGTAACTTTCTTCTTCTCAATGTGATCAAAGGCCAATCTTCAAATTAACTAAAGTCTGATGGTATTTTATTGTTTATAAAACATACGAACTGTGGTGCCTCATGGTGTTAATTTAATCTCCTGTCACTTTATATTTAGCAGGTATCAAGTATCACAGATTCTGGAGATAAAAATTTCACTTACAAAGAATGCAGGCATTTAGCATTTCTTATTTAGTACAACATTTTGGAATATACCAGAGAAGGGAGGAGAGTAGAACCTCATCAGCTGTGCCTCATCTGGCCCTGTTTTTTAGCTCATTCACATTTGCATTTAAAATCCATTGATAGTTTGTGCCCTGGAAATGGTTAGTCTATTCTTCTGACTGGTCAAATTGCAGAAAATTTGGTGCTTTCTCTTTGAGTATTTAGTGCTCTTTTCTACAAATCTAAAGCAGCAATGAAAGAGATTGTCTATCATTGCACAGTGCTTAGAGTCTACAAAAAGTGCTGGAGGAAACTCGTATGGCTAAATATTATCCAAATGAAGAAAACTAAAGATGATAAATTCTGAAACTCCTGCAGGCTAAACAGAAAAACACAGAGCAGATCAAAGAGGCTTTGGAGAACTAGCAACATTTGTCTTATCTAATGATGTGGTTTTCTTATGTATTTCAAAGGCGGGATGTCAGTGAGCAAGTTCATACTGTTGGTGGGTAAAGGTCAAAAGGGAGCAATGGAGAAGCCAGGATCCTTAGAGAGAAACTGAAATCAGTCTTCACATGTTTGCACTTTTTATTCTGTCTTCACATACAAGTAAATGGGGAAGCATTTAGGCTGAATCCCTTCTTTGAGTGTGAGTCTTCAAAAGATCCTTTTGGAGAATAAACTAAGTCAGTGATAACTGAATAAACTGAGAATATTTATGTGTGTTCAATGCCAAGTCAGTTTTAATTAAGGCATTAACTGTGATGCCAGAAAATGTTTTAGGAGAGCTCCAGGAAACTGCAAGCTGTAAGATCGATGTC
>NW_009697145.1:0-5565 GCF_000703405.1 Apaloderma vittatum
CACTGTAACGTCACCTTCCCTTCCCTTTACCGTGGCCCACGGGCACTCGGTCTTTTCAGCATCACTCGCAAGATGGAGCTCCACGCATTCTAATTGCTCATTGACATAGAGGGCAACACCCCCTCCTCGTCTGCCCTGCCTGTCCTTCCTGAAGAGTTTATACCCTTCTAAGACAACACACCAGTCTTAGGAGTCATTCCACCATGTCTCCGTGATGCCAATCAGATCGTAGTGCTGCAGGCACACGAGCATCTCCAGTTCCTCTTGTTTATTGCCCATGCTGCGGGCGTTCAAATAAAGACATTTGAGTTGGGCCCCTGATGGATTACCTGGAGCCTCTGTTGAAGTACAGTTGCACTGCAGCTGGGCCACTGGTTTCACCCCTGGCATTGCCATGCCATTCCAAGGACCATCTTCAGATTTAGTCTTTTTGGTAGATTTGGTTTTATCCCCTTCCCCCTTCATATCTAGTTTAAAGCTAGACAATACTTCCTCGCAAAATACAAGTATATGAAAGTATAGTGGGTTCTTTTTTCCCTACTAGAGCTATGAGAAACCCCAGTTTCAAATCCCTTTCTCTTTGCAGGAAGTTTCAACTTCCTACCCGAACCACAAGACTACCACACAATTTCCATTTTTACCATTGAAGCTGCTGTCCTCATTTAACATTTCAAACATGTTTTCAGCCACAGAGACAAAAGAAACAAGTGAGAGTTGAGGAATGGCTGCGTGGAAGGGCAGACATTGGCTCTCCAGTACCTGCTGCAGAGTACAGCACTTTCTCCTCATCCTGTATTTTCTCTCAACTGTGGTCTCGCGTGTGTGTTTGGATCAGAAAACCTCCACAGCACCAAGACCCTGAAACGAGCTCGGTAATGGGTTGTTTGCCAGTCCTTTGTTTAGGTGCTCAGGCATTGGTGTGACCAGACACAGGTATTTTTTCATATCTAGAATTCAATGCAGCATTTACATGGGAACATTTAAAGTCAATCACCTACACGCCAAGAGTCATTGGCGATGCTCTAAGTCACAGACGTAAAATCAAACAACAAATAGACATCTGTGTTTTGAGATTCTACGTTTAGGATATAAATGATGACATTTATGCTAGATGAACTTACGGTTACCAAAGAGATTTTTGTAGCTCTAAAATTTAAAAATGCTTTAAAATATTTTTCTTCACAAACACGTGAAGTCTCACTTGAGTCGTGCAGCTTTATTATACAACTTTGTGAATTTCTGAAGCTCACCCAGCATTCATTGTGTGTGGCCATTGCAGGACACAAGTCCTTCAAGGAATACCAAGGAGTGCTGTGGATTTAGGATGTAGTGCTTTCTTCTCATGAATCAATAGCAAATCAAAGTCATGCAACAAAACTGGATATATGGCAACCCTTTAAATAATGCATTTATGCAGTAAAACAGTTTGCATGGTCATGTCTCAATGGATTTCCCACAGTGCTATATACGGGAAAGTGATGGGGGAACATGTGCACTGGTGAAATTTCAGTTTAGGTTATTGCCCGTTTCTGTCACAATCACCCTTAGGTTTTAATTAAACAGGGTATTATTTACCAATTCCTTCGTAAATTGTTTTTACAGCATGGTTTTAACTGTTTCGTGCAACTCTCTTGAGAGACTATTTTTTCAATAGTTGGTTAAATGACCCCAGAATTTTTTAATTTTATTTATTTTTTTAAGTGCTCAGTCATTTAATATTCTAAGGCTCCGAGGATGTAAAGTGCAACGGGGTTGCTAATTATGAATATTTTTTTAGAATTGAAGTTACAATATTATCACTTCCTTTTTTTTTTTCTTATTTATATAAAATGCACTGCAGGATATGTTGCAGGACAAATTTTACGCTCAAAGAGAGTAAGGCACTGGGACAGATTTTCAAATGTAATTTCACTCCTTTGTAACAGTCTGCATTGTTGAAAGAAATTGTATGTATACAGTGTCCCGGCAATAGTTCAGATACTATGTTAACTTAATACTAAGAAAACTAGAAAGCCCTCTTTTTGCATGTCTTCTGTAGAACAGTTTGGATTAACCTCCATGTGTGGATATATCTTTTCCTCACAAATCCAGCCTTTTAATTTTTTATTTTTTTTTTTGGTACAGCTTGCAGACAAACTAGAGCTGCTTATCTAGTCTGGATGCTGCAGTATGTAAAGGTTATGTTTCATATATGCAGCTGACAATTGAGGTTTGCAAGTCTTCTAATCTATGGAAACATCTGACATGTACTGCAGGTTGCAGAGAAGAGGAGGAAATTAAGTTTCCTGGCATTTTCTATGAATTTCAATTTTTCATTAAAAAAAAGATCGGAAACGGTAAAGGTTAAATATTTTGTGGTAGCTTTTGTTTGCTTTCTATTGTTGTTGTTTAACCAAGTAACTATAAACACAACCAGGGTATAGAATGCAACAAAGATGTTATTGATAGCCACATCCTCCACATCCTCTCCATGTGTTTATCCTAATGGACACCAAACAGTAAAGGGCTGTGCAGTGGTTACAGAAACACTTAAAACACAAATTAAAGAAGTGGTCAGACAACCCATTATCTCCGAGCATTACTTCAGTTTTTAGTTTATCCATTTCAGAAGTAACCAAAAAAAGAAAACATACATGGAGTCTGGAGAAAAACAGTGGCTGGGCATCCATTAATTAACCTTTGTATTTGTTCAAAAGTCTTATTAATTTCATCTAATGCAGCACTGACAGAACCGCTCGCACATAGTAATAACCAGTATCTTGGTAATCAATACTTGCTGACTTTCACAACCTTTTCTGTCATTATGATTCCAAGGAAGAAAACTTTTTGGCCTTAAGGACAAAATTGTGCCAAGCATTTACAGAAGTGTCAGCAACCTGGTGTTCTGGACAGGTTATTCCTGCTCATGTTTAAAACACACCTAATAGGCTATTAGTTGCCAAAATGTAACAAATCTAGATATTTTTATTTTTTAATCTGTATAATACCACTTTTCCCTGCTCTTGACATAGAAGACATTTGGTGCTAGTGCGTGTTTATGTATATATATACATATATACGCACACACACACACGTATATAAAAACTTACTCTTATTTTTAAGGGAAGCCTGAAAAAGAGGACTCTAAACAGAATACGATTAAGACAGATTTTTCTCTCGTTTAACACAGTCTATAGATCTTCTATCAAGCTTCCTATTGATAATAAATACAGCCCAAACTCCAATGCATTTCAGATATAATCTAAGTAAACATTTTTGCTCCTGGAGACTGGTCTTATAACTGATCTCTTTACATGATAAGACTCTTGCAGCAATACACATACCAAATACTATTACTGTGTGTTGGTACAGAAAACCCCTCCAGGAAAACCTTATGTATTTTATGATGTTTGGATGCCAGCGCCAGCAGAGAAAGCCATTGCAATCTATTTTTTGCTAGAAAGGCCCCTCTGCAAACAATGGCTCTTTAAATCATTGAGACTATCCATGTGACATGGGCCAGTGGGCATAAACTGATTTAAGGATTTTAAATTTAAAACAGGTTGGTAATCCCTAGCGGATGATGTGACTGTGAAAATGGAGCTTATCAGGCTGCCCTGCAACTCTGTAGTGAGTGCGAACCAGCCTAAGCCTGAAGGTCTAATACTTCCTCTTCTGGAGAAGGGAAGCAATATCCCTCTGCACGTATTTATGAAGCAGGAATCCACACCACTTGAAGGGGAATTTCATTCGCAGCTGCTGATTCCGTAATGGACAGTGATGTTTTAGCCACGTGAATAGAAAACTAAAATAATTTCCAAGTTGAATAGCTATTGTCCAGCTGCCCCCTTCTATGCCTGTAACACAACCACCAGCCCAGTCACCACAGTAAAAGGCACTTGTTGGGGGAGGGACTCAGGAACCCGGGGGAGCTTGCGATTACATGTGAAAAATGAGGGCAAAAAGAGGATTTGAGGAAAGTATGAGCCAGCTGACAAGGTAGAAACTAGAAATTTCACAGGTAATGCTACTAGGACACCAGACACGCAAGACTACAGCTATGGGGTGCAGGATTAGCACACGGGTAAGAGTGACTCCAGAGAAGCAGAGTCAGAGAGCTGAGAGAGGAGAATGAGGTGGGCGTGAGGCAACTTCGAGAGCAGGACCAAAACTGGCTACTGATAAAGAGGGAGACTGAAAGAGAGGGGCTGAGATGAGGCTAGCTAAGGGAGGAGCCATACCCCTGCAAACTTCAGGATCTAGACCGGTTTCAGAGTTCAGCCAGGCTTGGGATGAACATGGGGCACAAGACATTGCCAAAGAGGCACGAAGAGCAGGGCTGCTGCAGGGAGGGGAGGGAAGGAGACAGGCCAGGAACCAAAAGCAATCCCATCACAGGCAGTACCCACACAGAGACACCACTATCCCACAGTACCTGAATGCAGCAGGTAGCTCCAGCCAGGGGCTGGTAACAGGATCCATCAACAACCACCACCAGGACGAAGGTCTATGTAGGGGTCCTCACAGCAACAGCAGGATATGGGGCTGGAGACACTGCTGTAAAGGAATCCTCAGGTCCCTCCAGAAAGGACGAGTAGAGACCAACACACAAATAAGAGCTGCTTGCCCCAGGCTGAGCTTAAATATGCTCCTGTTGAAGGGGAGGGTGGGACCCAGGTGAGGCTGGTTGGGCCTATTAAGGCATGCTAGTGGAAAAGTAGGGGAAAAACAGGGAAGAGTTTTCAACTATTTAGTAAATGAGTTGTTGTGACTTCTTCCTTTCAGTAACAGATAAGCTAGTTCCCTTAAACATGCAACTCACACTGACAAAATGATAGTTTCATCTGCCAGTATGGGTACTTGGTCAAAATTCTGAGCTCCTGGTACTTCTAACCAGCACAGCTGTAGTCATGAACTCCTGAAGCATAAACAAGTCGAAAATCTCTGCATTGCTGAGGTGTCAACAAATGTCTACAAATGTCACATCTACAGCACCGTGAAACCAATAATGAGATTAGAGTTCTCTTACACACAGACCAAACAAATAACGCTTAAGTGTACAGCAAAATTCTGGATTTTTTAGGTGACATTAAACATCTACCATTAAAAAATATGTTATGGGGTATTTTACAAGTGCAATACTCTGGAATGCGCCAGTTTTTATGCCCAGGTTCACATGGATTATTTCAACAGTTTTTCACACTTTGGGTGAAAACCATGCTGTATAAGAAACATGCATCTGCAGCTCTGAATTAAAGCCCCAAATACCATTTCTTTTTGCCTATCCCTTAATAACTTAACACTGTCCTGAAATGAGCAACAGAAGTCCAGAACCCACCTATATTTCTCAACTGTATAATCAATTTGCTTATTTTTACAAACACCCCCCTGTGTATGACAGGCTAGACAAAAATAATTTTGAGAAAAAAGGAACTAAAGGAACTAGGCTATATTTTATGTGAGAAATATTAGTTATGTCACCCCCCCCACAGTGGTGATGGCACCACGGTGTAAATTATTGTTTTCACGGAGCTTCAGTACAGGAAGAAGTCCCACTATGGAAGGATGGGATTCAGCATGAGCACG
>NW_009697145.1:5596-15619 GCF_000703405.1 Apaloderma vittatum
AGGATAGCTCTTTCCTATAAAGTTCCAGTATTTCTGTATTACTTTGCAAATACAAGACAGGCACACTTAACAACACAGACAAAATGTAATGATAATCAGCTGCTTTCCTGGGAGACGCAGCATTCCTTTTATTTTCGTGTCATTTACAAGGATAAAGCAATCAATCGCAATTCTTTATTTACATAAACTGAGAATTCAGCTCGAGGTCAGAAAAACTGATTTTATTGCTGTCGTTCAAGTATACACCGCTGGCTTCAATCAGCTTTGCAACGTAAGAATGTCAGGACAAATTTATCTTTTTTTTTGCAGAGATAACATTGGAAGCTCCATCACTGAATTCCATTATCTGTTCACTTGGGAAAACACTCACTTGTAAAAGAAAGTAAGGCCCCAGCCTGCAACAATCCACTAATTAAATGGGAAAATGACTCTATAGACCAAAAGCATCAAAATAGAAAGGATATTTCAGGTTTCATGGGAGTTGACAACTCTTTATTATAAGAATGAAACATTGCAACAAGGTGTTGGAGCATTTATCGAAACTAATGTTTGCATAACTTTTCAGTGGTTTGAAATCATATTTGTAACACTTGAGACTTAAAAGAAATAATAAGGGAAAGCAATATCCCTCCATTTTTTTTGTTTTAACATGCCAGCGTGGCAAGAACGCTGCAAGTTTGACAAGGGTGGTACCATCTATATACATTTAGGAAAACATGCTTGCTGTGGGTGTACAAAAATAAAATTTATTTGTTAAATTACACATAAATATAAGGTACAAATGTATTTTTAAAATACAGATAAAGATAATCACACTTGCATTGTGTACATACGAAAATATGGTATTTTAATATTCAACATACACAGACACATTTATGATAAATGCAACTAGTTGGCAAGGCCAGTTCTCAGTCTGCTTTCTGTTCTTTTTTTTTTTCCCTTCCTGTTTTCCATAAATATGGAAAAAGAGGCTTTTCAAAACAACTAGTTCTGCCGGACATCTTGCAGCAGCTTGTTAATTTCAGCCACCAGCTCGCTGGCATCCATGAGTTCGTGTTTACCATCACTGAGGTGGTTGAGCACATTGTCAAAATCATCTTCTTCGTAATTCTCCGGGATCTCCTCCATGGCTGGCAGCCACTTGGAGGATGGCTGCGCGCTCGAGTGAGTCCCCAGAGCGAGCCCGTTGCTGGCAGGATTTTGGAAGTGCGTGCTGGCTGCCCAGGCGGCCACCCCCTGAGGATAATTTACAGTCTTGGCTGGCAAATGTCCCTTCCTGCGCTCCAGCGAGTTGGAACGATCCATCTCATTGCACTCCGTGTAGGCGTCGAAGGAGGGTGGCAGCAGGCGTTGGAAGACGCTGCTCATTTCAGAGAGGAGGGAGGAGGTACAGGTGTCCCCAGACTCTTCCTCGCTCTGGCAGTCTTTACCGAACGTGGAAAAGCTCTTCTTCTTCTCGCCGGTGTCAGCGGGCTGTGCTTCTTCCTCGAGGCCTGGCTGCTGGTGCTGGTGTTGCTGGTGCTGCTGCTGGTGCTGCTGCTGGGGCGACTGGAACTCCTCCCCAGGGATGAACATGTTACTTCTGTAATCGGAGGAAGGAGAGGGCAACGGTGGCATCCAGCACTGGTCGGAGTGCCCCAGAACCCTGCACTCCTCTGTGCACAGCCGCATCGCTGCAAGAGAGACAAGACGAGAGTGAGAATCCCCTTCCTGTTGCAGGACACCCAAGTCCTTCTCTGCAGGGTTTCCCCCAATTTTTCCATCCCTCAGCCTGTACTGAAACTGGGGGTTGCCCCAATCCAGGTGCAGGATCCTGCACTTGCCCTCGTTGAACCTCACGTGGTTCACATACGTCCATTCGTCAAGCTTGCAAACCTAGTATTTGGGTTCACCTTCTGTGTGCAGGAAGGTGGCAAATACAAACGGTCTAGATCTAAACGTACTTCTGTTTCTGAACGGTCCCAGACAATAAGAATAAATACAGAATGTGTAAGACAGTGATGCAATCTCTTCACTAGGGCTGTAGATAAACATGTAAATCCTGTGTGGAAAATAAGCACTTGTGACTTGAAGCCATTCATTCTTTTGTGTACAGTGCTTTGTCTTGGTAAAAAAAATATAAAATAAAAAGGTGTCTCTACCTCCAAGCATTTACTTAAGTTTTACTTCAGTCTTCCATGTGCAATTAAAGAAGCATATCAGAGAAACACAGCGAGAGCAAACGGACAGGGGAAATAAATGTGCAGGGAGACCTCCCTCTTCATTAACACACCTCCTTTTGATCTGACAACGAGGCGTATGTTGAGTACGAGGTGACCCACTGCCATATTACCTTTTTAAGTGAATCGGTTACACGTTCATCCAGGTTCAGAATACCTGGGGTTTAATTCCCACCCCACGGGACTCCTGTGTTTACACTGGAGTTTCTCTGAGGTGCGCTCGCAGCTCTGCAGCTCAGCTCACCAGACCTTGCTGGCTCAGGCGTTGGTATAAGGTGGGCACCCAGGCCAGCCTAGAAAGCTGAAGAGCAGAAGAAAACGGAGCTGCTCCTTGAGCTGCTTGGTTTTAGTGGTATCTCTCAGGGAGAAGTAATATGATGGGGCAAGCAAGTGCATCCTGGGAGCTGCGCTGGTCTGAACCGGCCCAAGATAGACCACTGCAAGAGTCCTCTGCGAACAGATGAAAAGTCCCAAGAATGGCTCCTGGAAGCGAAGATGGGGCAGAACCCTGTTTGACAGACCTGCAAAGAGAGGTGTGCCAGGACAGAGGCCAAGTTTTCCTAGAACTGACTCTGTAGGACACAAAGCCTAGGCTCAGGCTGGTTGCTGCTGGGCAGACCTGCTGGAAAAGACTGAGGTGCTGCAGGGGCCACTAACTTAAAATTGAGGCACATAACTCAAAACAAAATTTCCAGAAATGCCAGACTCTTTGCATTATGTATATTTTGACCATAAGAAACTTTTTCCCTAATCCTCTATTAATTGAGGGTTAATCAGCCGCACAGAATAGAGTTTCTTCTTCTTTCTCTTTATATACTGAGTACATAAAAAATGTTTGCAGCCCTGTAAGTTTTCCTTGCTTTCTCATCACGTTTCCCATCTGGCTCTGGATCCACTCAGTTTATCAAAAAAAAACCTTTGTGCACTGGCATAAGCAGAACTCAACAGAGTATTTCAGCCTAGGACATCCCGGTGATGGATAGAGTCCTACTCTCACACTACCGGCATTATTTATCTTGGCACTTTACACACAGCCTACCACATTGTTTGCTTTCCTAATGCCCCTTCCATTCCTCTGAGTATAAACTTGCCCTGCATCTCACATGTGAGAGTGTGAATTTCCTCGAGAATACAGATTCAGACTGCAGGCTGGATACGGCACAAGCTTCTATTTGTGTTTGAAGCTACATGAGCTTCGAACAAACAAAGCGACCTAGAAAGTATCAGTGGCTGAAATTTTGATACAAGCGACCAAAACGCCTTTGAGTGCTTTGTTCCCATGTGTGAAAAGCCTGCATGTGCTGCTTTGCAGAAAATGCCCTAGAGTTAGAACGGAAAAAAATATCTCAGGAATTCATAGAGCCTGGACCAACGCTCAACTCATACCAGAAGAATTATTCTTCTTAGAAGAAGACTCCTATAAATCACTGAGAGATTTTCTAGCATTTCCTTAGTAACAAGGATTATCTCATTGTGAGTTTTGTTACTGACATTATCAGGATTGGTTTTGGTGTAAAATAATCAATTCATAAACATAAGATCAAAAGATACTCTGAGGAAATTGAATGGTGTCTGTCCTTAAAACATCACCAATTAAAAACCATCCCAGATGCACAATAGTTTTGGGGGTATTTTTGCCAGAACTTAGAGCTTATTGATGCAGATTTAAAAAGAGAGACAGAAACAGTTCTTTTGAGGACAGTTACTGAACTTTCTGATCATGTAATTTCTGAAGTTTTGAGGGACTGGCTCTGCTCCTTTCCACCTTAAAGGGACAAACTGAAAGGACTTTCTCACAGCATTTTGCCTCTGTCCAGCCTGATAATGCAGAAATCATTCAAAATGGAGATCAGCAAAACCTCCAGGCAGTTTTCTTTGCCTTTTTCATTTTTTTGGATTGCAGATCAATTCAAGTCTCCTCTGCATAGCTTCAGCATACTGGTCTGATGGATCAAGACCATGCAGAGCAGCAAACGGACATCTGGGCGAGATGAAACACCCGTCTGGAGAGCCCAACCCAGCTCTCTCCGCAGTCAGCGGGAGTTTTCCTTACTTCGAACATGATTAGTCGGGCACTTTTGGAAATTCTGCACTTGGACTTCCTGTTTAGAATTGCAAGAGCTGAAAAACGCGTCGGGGGCATTTTGGCTAGCCAAGAGGGTAAACCACTCCTGCCTGCCAGGAAGGGGACAGCTCAGTTCTCCCTTGGCAGCGGCAGGGCTGGGTGCCAGAGCAAACACCATTTTGCACTTGAAGTTCCCCTGGCAACTGAGAGCCCAGCAGATCCCTCCTTGCCAACCACAGGAGAGAATGAGACATGCCTCATGCTAGCTGGCAGAGGATAAGTAGTAGGAGCTGGGGTAGATGAGGATAAAAATACACTAGGACTCCAGATTTTGGTTCAGGGTTCTGAAGAAAGAGTAACTTTTCAACGTCTTTAGTTCTGAAACATAAGACTAAGCTGAAGATGTAGGTGAATGCCTGGGTAGGTGATAACAGATCTAGTCTGAAGCAAAACAGGAAAAGAACAATTTTAAAGTTAAAATACTTAAGAAGAGCAAATTAAACTTTTGGGGTTGACTCTTGCTTGGCCTAGCAGCATATTTCTCAGGATGAAAAGCACTAAGGTCAGGTACAATCACCTCACCGGTGTTTTCTGGGGCTCCTCTCCCCCAGCCCTGGATGAAAGGTGGGGGTCACTCTAGGAGGGAATACATGCCACAGAACCCCAGAGAGCAATGTGCTCCCAGGTACAGAATGACTTGACTGAAATTTTTAGGTTCAAGCTCTTAGTTCAGCAAGCCATACTGAAATTATTCAGCCCTGTTGGTTAAGCAGAGAAAACTGAATATGATATGAAACAAGCACAAGATCTAGGGTACAACCAGTGGCTGTATAGTTATTAAAGTAATCACAACATTCTCGTATCTGTACTTAAGAGTGATTAGCCTCTTTTATTCAGCTGATAGCTGGGCATAAATTTCAAAAAAGTATTTCATACACATAAATATGTATGTGTGCGTTTATCTTTCTTTCACTCGCCCCCTTCTAGCTTTTTTCTCTCTGCCCTCTGCTCCTGGCTTGTACCTCTTAAGCTCTTTATTCCAGAAATTAGGGTTGCAAGACTTAGATTCTTCCCTTAGCACTCAAGTTCATTTTTCAGTGGGGAAAAAAAGACAGCTTTCTTTCTTCTCCATTCATATTTCTAGACACCTTTCACAATCCATTTCTGAGCAGCACAAGTTTGTATTGCATGGAACAAACCCATTGTGGAAAAATGTACCTCCCAGATTATAGTTCGGTGTATTTTTAACAAACCACAATTGCCTGCCTGTGCAAAAAACATCCACCCAGTCATTAAAAGCCTAAGAACATGGAGCAGATCGTGCTTTTGGTGGGGATTTGGAGCCAGCTCATGATGATGTGAGTAATAGAAAAAAGTAGGTGTTGCTCTGGGCAAGTTTTCAGTTGTGTCTGAGGTTTCATTTTACTAGATATGTGAAGGCTTCAGCTCGGTATTTATCATGAAACAGTAAAAAGGAAGGAAACATGGGACTTGAAAGCTAAAGAATTTTTGCTTTCTCAGTGGTAGCTTTATCAAAGTGACAGCCAGGCAGCACTGTAAATAAACTGTTCAGCTTCCATTGTGCTCTTACCTGCAGGAATTCTCCCATCTGTAAGGAAAAGGTCACTGAATCCTTCTCCGAGAAGTCTGTCAATTGGAGACTCTCTCCCCAAATCGTAATCACTGTCTCCAGCTTCACTATCACCCCGACCACTGTCCTTCAGGCTGAATTTATCCATATCTTGTAGGGCATATCTGTAAAGAGAATTGTGATGACGGTGCAATTATATCACCTCACGAACGCTGTATTCCACTTCTTTGATTAAAAATCCATGTCTGTATTTTCTGCTGTGCGCACGTGCATACAGTAGCAGAACAGTCCAGAGCCTTACCTGTAGCTTCTGGAATACTTGTTTCCTCGAAAGCTTGGCCTTGGTTGATACTGGCCCTGGTGAAGCATCGAGAGAAGCTGAGAAACCTGCTAAAGAAAAGGTGAAAAGACTGATTCCTTGCAAAGAAAGCTCAAATTTCTAGCTGAGAACCCACTAATTCGCTTCTCGGGTTTGTTTGGGGGGGTGTTTTTTTGTTTGTTTTCTGTGGGTTTTTTTTCTCCTTTAAAGTTTAATTAAATCAAATTCCTACACATACATAATGCAGTGCAACAGATTATTTTGCAGCACAGTGTCTGCCACAGGAAACATCTGAAGACTTTGTACAATGAGGAAATGCACTGCTGTTCATTAGCCTCTGAACTCATAATAATTCATTCATTAACAAGTAAAACAAGTAATTAAACAGAGGTGGAGTTTTGCTTTAATAGATTAGAATCAACCCTTTACCATTCTGGGATCCCAATTCATATTAAAATGACACTGCTCTAGGTGTAGAGGGTTACCAGGGCACAGTTCTCATTTAAGCCATTACAAAGCACTTGCAATAAAAACTGAGATGGGAAGTCTCAAAAGTTTGAGATGCTACAATCAAATACTACAACAGCTGTACTTTAACTAAGTCAGTGTTTAACCTTTTAGTTCTGCATCCTCATTAATGAAATTGTATTGTTTATTGAAATTGTCTCTGGCTAAATACTCTGGCACTCTTTGTTAAAGAGAGATAAGGAAAAGGAAAGCAAGAGGGAAAAGGAAGGCAGGGAAGAGAGAAAAAGCAGCAAAGCAGAGCAGAGTGATGCCTATGTTACACTCCATTGTTTTGACCTTACAAGGAAGAACCAAGAAATGATGCTATTAATAACTGGTTTAACCCTGTTCCCCTTGGTAATGGATTCAGCTGATATGGGAGTAAAGCTGCACAGTCGTGGCATCTAAAGCGAAATCCCCAACAGGTTCTCGTTAGGCACGGACCTACCCGCCCCCTGCCCTCGCAGGCTGCACGCAGAGGACCTCTGTGCTCCCAGGCAAATGTGTGGGTGAATAGATGCGCCAAGCGAGGTGTGGACCTTACCTCAACAGCTGGAGTAGCATGGGTGAGCTCCAGCGAGAAATTTTCAGGCACGTGGTTAGAGGAGATGGTCACCAGGCTGTTCAGTGATTGGTGGCTGTGGTGGCTCTGCCGGCTGCTCATTTGTCCCCTTTCCAGGGTCGGAGATGATGATGGGGAAGCTCTGTGGTGAGATCTGATGGGTAAAGTGCCGTTGACTGTTGGCACCAACGTAATGTCCCCTTTGTGGATCTGTCTTGAGGGTCTTTTTGGGTGGTGCTGGTAGGTCGATTCTGCCACGCGGCAGTTGTAGGACCGGGTGTCCTTCTTCTCTCGATTACATCTTGTAGCAAAGATAACCATAATGACCAACAGCACAGCACATATTGATCCTAAGGATATAATGGTTATCATGGAGACATCCAGGGAGGGTTGGCTTACCAAAGTTGCTTCTGTGCTTGAAAATGAATAAACATACTCAAAGACAGTACATTTCAGAAGCGCTTTAGTACTAAGCTGAGGACTGCCTTTATCCTGGACTATCACAAAAAATTCCCATTGTTTTGCCGGAACTGATTCAACACTCACGTTGATGGAGATGTCACAGGTTTTGGGATCCATCACAAAAATGCTGCTTTCCTTGTCAGCCGCTATGGAGCAGCTGAGTTCGGAGTTCATGCCAGAATCTCTGTCTGTAGCCCTTATCCTGGTGACGAGAAAGCCAATTCCAGCATCTTTAGGGATTGAGATCTCTGCCGTGCTGTTGCGTAGCGCTGGCCCCACGATGACAGGAGCGTTGTCATTTTCGTCAATGATGGTCAGTACAACCGTGGTATTGCTAACGAGCTGCTGGCTCCCTCCATCCCTAGCTTGAACCATAAAGGAGATTTGATTTACTTCTTCATGGTCAAAGGTTCTCAGGGCATAGATCGCCCCGTTAGAAGGATCGATGGTCACGTAGGTGGTTATAGAACTGCCCGAAATAGAGCTCTCCAAAATGGTGTAGGTCACCTGCCCGTTGTCTCCTAGATCTGGGTCTGTGGCTGTGACTGATGTGATGTACGCTCCCGGGGAGTTATTTTCCAAGATAACAACTTCGTATCTGTTTGTCTGGAAGCGGGGTGGGTTGTCATTTTCATCACTGATTTGGACAGTAAAGTGTTTCACTGTGGAGAGACTTGGCGTTCCCTTGTCCTCCGCTATTACAGTCAAGCTGTATTCAGATCTCTTCTCCCTATCTAGGGTGGCGTTAGTCAAGATTAAATAGTTATTTTCGTAAGTCTTTTGAAGTTTAAAGTGGCCATGCCCATGGAGCTTGCAAACCACCTCTCCATTCACACCAGAGTCCTTGTCCTGCACTCTGACCAGGGCAACAAAAGTGTCCAGAGGGGACCCTTCGGAAATGTAAGCTACCTCTTCTTTCTCTGGGGACATCAGGTTTAGGTTAATTTCAGGTCTGTTGTCATTCACATCCACAACTTTAATTATAATTTTGCAGTGAGCTGGAATAGAATTTGGCCCCAGATCTTGAGCCTGAGCATCGATTTCATAGGACTTTATCACTTCGTAGTCCACCTGCTTCAGGAGGGTCAGATGTCCTTTTTCTGAATCTATCCTAAAAGTCTCTGTAATTTTGGCAGACACATGACTACTAAAAGAGTACACGACTTTACCGTTAGCGCCCTCATCTGGGTCGGTAGCATTGAGGTCTATGAGCAAAGTCCCAACAGGCGAATTTTCTAAGAGCTGGATTATGTAGGACTGTTGCTCGAAAACAGGGCTATTGTCATTGGAATCAGAAATGCTTATTTTCAGGAGGGATGATCCGGATCTCCGAGGCACCCCTTTATCTGAAGCAGTGAGCTGGAGTTCGTAACTCGACTTCAACTCCCTGTCCAGCTCCCTAACCACGATCAGCTCCGCATACTTAGCACCGTCAGTCCTGGTTCTCACCTCAATACTAAAAAAATCATTTGCAGAAAGGGAGTAAGTGTGAAGGGAGTTGTCCCCTACATCAGGATCAAAAGCACTGTCCAAGGGGATCCGGGTTCCTACAGCTGCACTCTCTGATATTTCAATAGGGATAAGAGCTCTGGAAAACTGGGGAGAGTTGTCATTAATGTCCAGCACTTCAACTTCGACATGGAAAAGCTGCAGATGTTCAGTGGGCAGAGTGATCACATCAAACTCTATGGAGCAGTTTAAGTTTTTCTGGCAGAGTTGTTCCCGGTCAATTTTAGCTCCTATGCTGATTTCTCCATTATCCTCCCGGACCACAAGCAAGGGAGAATTCCCCCTCTGCATGGCTCGAAAGCGAACTGAGGAAGGGTTGGGCATTTTTGATAAAACATCAGCTACATCCTCCGACAGTCTTGCGATTACCAATCCGACTCTCTGCTCCTCATAAATCCTGTATTTCAAATTCTTGCCCAGCACAGCCTTATTGAAAGATATTATCACCAGTGCAAAAATGAATATAAAGTGCATTTTACCGCCGATTCGCCGCATTTGTAAGTTTTTGCAATTCATTTCTCCAAGCAAGTTAAAAAGCAATTATTTCAACTTCCTCCGGTACCTTAAACCCAGCGCACATCTGCTCCGTTACAAACTTGCAAACGCCTTTTCTAGCCAGCCAAGCATCAGTATCTTACCGGATCAGAAAACTTTTCTTTTTTTCTTTCTCTGTCGTTATACACACACCGTGCCAGGACATCCAGAGAGATACCAGTCCGTAGGCAATCCACGCTGCTGTTTCATTGGGCTGCCAGCTCATCCATCCGCCGGGATCCCGCGGGGTGCCGG
>NW_009697146.1:0-4064 GCF_000703405.1 Apaloderma vittatum
TGCTGGTCAGGGTCAAACCACGACAGCTACCTAGATAAAGATTTTTCCAGACTTAAAATGTGACCCTAACAAGTTGCTAAAGTATTGCTTAAAGACTTCAGAAATCTTCAAACAACATTTTTTTTTTAATTCTGACAGGTGACTTTCAAAATGACTGAATGTGCACCTGATCTCACATGCATGTATACCACATATGTAGCCTCTTTTTATAGTTTGATGGAAAAAGAATGACAACACAAGTAAGATGTTTTTTTATGCTTTATTAAGATTTGTATTGATTCAGCTTCCATTGTATTTTTTCAAAGGCAGTAGTTTCATGCATAATCTTATTTTTAACTAACTAAATGTTGAGTGTGTTTAGAAATTGCTTATCAGAACAAAGAGATCTGAAAGGTGCATATACAGACAGTTAGAAGGATCCTGACTTAAAAATACCAGAGATTTTTCATAGCTCTTGAGAAGAGATTTGAATCTTGTTTAGTTTTAGTTTCACCAAATCCATTTTAATGCTAGATCACATTGCACTTGCAATGGAAGGAAACTGCAAATACAATACTAGTATAAACTGCTCTGTAGGGAAATTTGCTAAGAAGCTATTATTTATACTGAGTCTATTCTTTCATTCAGCAAGGAAAAATTGCCAAATAAAATCCACTTACTCTGCTGGTCTTGGATGTTAAAAAAAACCACTGGTTAATAAGAGGTGATTAATCCCTAAACTATGCTTACAGCTTCTGAGTTCACTCATAATAGATACTTGATTGTAAAAGTAGAACATATCTGTTCAGTACTGCCCTGTTTAGTTGAGGGTATTTTCTGAAAAAGAGAGTTTGATTGGCGCCATTTGTTCTGGTTCTGTTAGCAAAACACAGAGAAATAGATATCGTTAAGTGTCATTAACAACAATCAAACTTTTCCACTGAAGAAAGTGGTTTTCGAGTTGCATCATTTTGTCTGTAAATCTAGTGATTTCTGAAGCTGTTCTGGGATCAGTGACTAACAGGGCAGAAAATGAAAATGCAGAGGAGGAACAATAAGAACTTCATGTGTTACTTATTTTTGAGATACACAGCACATCAGTGATGCCAAAGAAGCTCAGCAGCTGTGCATGTTCTAGTGTTAAATTCTGGGATGTTCTTGGGAAAAAAACCCATAATCACAAAAGTACAATCAGAAATCAAAATGCTGAGAGGTGTATTTGGCTTATTTAGGTTGGGCACAAATGTCAGCTAACAAGTTATATTTCGGTTTTGTTTCCTGGTAACTAAATATGCACCAAGTATGCAGTACTTAATCAACTTCCTTATATCACACTGCTACACTTTGCTGCATGTAAGTATAACTGCACACAAGGAAAAAGTAATGTGTTAAGGTTTTAGGACTTACTCAATGTGTAAAACTTATTTATAGAAATTCTCAACATGACTTTAACTAGAAAGGTATTTTTACATCAAGGAAAGCAGATAACTTCTAAAAGTTTCCATCTTGAGTGGAAATCTCAGAGAGGAAAAATGGAGACAAACCTCATCTTGAAGAGACAACAAGTATTGACTGGTAGTTTGAAACTGGTTCAAGCTAATGTTCTGAAACTGATAATTTAACAATTGAAAATTGTGTATTCTGCATCCTGGTTAATGAAAATAAAAAGCATTACAATTTCATCTTGATTTCTTGAAATACAATACACCTCCTAAGGAAAAGGTGATACTAACTTATCAAGGTTAAATCAACATTCAATATAATGTTTTAAATTTACTGTCATTCGATTGGGAGTGTGTTTTCCTTCTGCTCACCCTGCAAACTCAATCTGAAAATCTGAAAATCAACCAAGATTTCCCTTGAAAAATCACTTCCTAGACAATAAGATTTAGCAGGACAACTTCTGGCCTCATTTATATCCATATGATAGGATTGCCTTTAAATTATCTACTCCAACTTCTGCATGATCCTCTTGCTTTTGTAAGACTTCATAGTAAGCCTTCAATTTTTATTTAGTTACTGTTAGGAGTCTGTTGCATCTCTAGGACCCTGTCAGAACATTGTTCAAGTCCTGCTCTTTCAGAATCAAGAGCTGTCTCGCTGGAATAGATGTTCCCCTAGCTTTATGCACAACATGTTTTTATCGTCTGTGATCTATCTTTTAAGTAGGTGAGTCTGAATGCCTGAATAAAGCTCTCAGGCCACAAATAATAACATGAACCTTAAAAAATGTGTTATAATCAGATCAGATTGTTTTGCAGTTATGCATTCACTGTTTTGAATACCTTCTTGAATGCCAAAGTGTGAACCTGAGCATTTTAAATAAAGCTGCAATGTAATGCTAGGTTTCAAAGGATATAGAAAATATGAGAATACAATAAATCCAAATTATGAATAATTTTATCGTATTGAATTATTACCTTAAGATAATTTTCAAGGTGAAAATGCTATTACAGATTTGCATGTAGACATTATTATATGTAAATGGATGTGAGAATTAGAATGGGTAAATAACTCATGCATACTTTAGGAATAACTGTAATGTGCAAAATGAATCACCTACCAATGAATTCAGAATTAAAGAATTGAACTTTTCATCATGGTCCTTATAGTTGTCATAAATAGTTTTATCCTAAATTCACATTTCAAATATACATATTTCTTTATTATTCATATATTGTACTTTCTTTCTCAATACAAATTTTTCAGTCTTCTTTATAAAAAGTCTTTGAAATACCCAAACAGTTGCACATTGCTTGGAGAAGGTGCTCTGCCTCTCAGCCCCAATAAGAGAATTTCACAAAAGTGGCTAAGTGTATTTCCATTCTTCTCATTTTCTAAAAATGAAGAGCTCTTCAAGAAAGTGGTCTTCATCAGTTTACAGACCAGAGCTGTGTCCTGTAAAATGGAATTTTAAGAGCCTTCTTAATGTTCCTACAGTCATTAACTTTTTATGAAAATGTGACATTTTCTTCACAGAAATTCTCATCAAATCAATTAAAAATAAAATTCTAATGCTCAGGTTATAATGGGAGTTGAGTTTAGACATTGGATAACGAAATTTTATGAAGGTGGTTCAAAAAAGTTTTTTCTTTAATTCAAAATCATATTTGAGTAAGAATGCAAGGTACTAATGAAATTTGAGTGTCATTTCTTCAGTTGAATGTGTCTTTTTCATTTTAAAGCTATTTCATTTTTTAACAATGGTTATTTATTTTAAAAATTACTACCAGCTTTTATTATTTCTGTATTATTTTTCTTTTACAAAATTCAGTGTTATTAGTTTTAATCAAAAAGCTTCATTCTTCCCCCCTTCTCTCCTTTTTCTTTAGGGTACTCCATGGGAGATTTTACACAACAGGAACAAATGGAGCAGAGACACTTGTCTAATGTCCCTGGAAATAAATAATGCAAATCTTCTCCTAGCTGTGATGCTGGAGGAGAAGTCATGATCAAAGAAGGACTGAAGAACTGGATATTGGAGGGACTGGCCATTCTTGGCCTGGCTGCTGGATCTCGAGAAAGTAGAGTGATTTGGCTAAACATGAGCAGCCCTGACTTCCCTTCAGCATTGAGCCAAGTTCTGAGCAGATATTCCATACTTGATAACAAAGGCAGAAGAGAAAGCTTCAAGTTAAGTAAAATATCTTTTTTGATCTAATCCTAGAAATTCTGAAACTTCTAAATTCATATCCTGAACACAAGACAGTGTCAACAGAATGATCAAAAAGAGGTCTAGTCCCAAAATTTTTCAGGATATGACATTCAGGTTATCAACAAACACAACCAAACAAAAACTAAAAAAAAATAAGTCCCAGCCAAACTCCTATCTCTTAAATTTACTGAAGAGCTCTTTAAAAAACAATGCCATTTGTCTTTCTATTTCATGCAAGCCATTTATCTGCTATAACTTGCATTCTGTGTTATTAATGTTTGGAGCAGGATCATATTTGTCAGTCACTGGTGATAACCAGTGCCTCATGTGACTTCATGCTACTTGACAGGTTTGTGGTTTTTTATTGGGGAAGATTGGCTTTTTTGTTTGTTTTGTTTGGGTTTTTTTGGTTTGGTTATGCCCTCCCTCC
>NW_009697147.1:0-35896 GCF_000703405.1 Apaloderma vittatum
TCCGGCCTCTTCCCCGCCTTTCTCTTCCCCCTTTTTTCTCTCTTTTTTTTTTCCCCCCTCTCCCTTTTTTAATTCTTTCCACTGGCCCGGTGGCACCATGACGGCGTCTCCTGACTACCTGGTGATCCTCTTCGTGACTACGGCGGGCAGCAACGGGGCAAGGCTGGGCTCGGATGAACGAGAGCTCCTCCAGCTCCTGTGGAAAGTAGTCGACCTGAGGAGTAAGGAGGTATTTTTCCCCCGAGGGGGGAGCACCCCGAACTGCTGCTTGCCTTAGCCCTTGCCGTGCGGGGTACGGGCAGGGCAGCCCCAAGTGCTCGGCTGGCTGTGAGTGCCCCAGGCTGGAGCAGGCTCTGGTGGAGGGCAGGGGCCGGTGTTGCAGGTGAGGACCTCCAGCCTGGGGAGCTGACTCGCCCCTCCTCTGCTTTCTCTGGAGCTGGGGCACCTGCACGACGTGCTGGTCCGGCCTGACCACCCGGAGCTGACGGCTGAATGCCAGGAGATCACCCAGGTGGATGTGGAGAGCCTAGCATTGGCTCCACCGCTGGAGCAGGCATTGAGACAGGTGACACCCCATAACTGGCTGCTGGGAACTGGTCTCCCCCTTGCGGGATCCTCAGTGAGATAGAGGCAATGTTATTGTGCATTTTTTTCCCCCTCCACTACGACCACTGGGGCAGTGGAGCCTGGCATGAGGGCACCACAGATGTATGGGCTGAGCAGCCTCTTTTGTGGTGGAGTTTGTGGGGATTTCTCCCTTGCCTTTTGCTTGTTCACCTTGGGAGGGACTGAACCCAAGAGAGGAAGGTTAGGGTCAGGCATACCCCTACCCTGATCTCCTGCCATGCTGGACCCTAAGCCTTAGCTGAGAATGAGCCCCAATCAGTTGCATAAAGCCAAGTTTTGATGCCCCCCAAACAGGCTGGGTGGTAGCTCCTCAGTTCTGGAAGGGAGACAGCACTGAAGCTTCTAGATAAACAGACAGGTGTGTGTGATTCTCATGGAGGGTAGGGCCTGTCTCCTTTCCAATATGCTTGAGTGCCCTATCTGAAAGGCTCTTCTGCCCTGGCACTCCCTCAGCTCTCTGCAACCACCTTTATGTCTACTTATTTGCTCTTGCAAATGCTCCTGGAAATTTTATTTTTTTTTCCTGTGATGTGGACTGTCTGTGTGACCACATCTCATTAGAAGAGGGGAAAAGGGGCATTTTCCCTGTGAATATAATTGTTGTGAAAGTTATCATGGGCTTAGCTAGTAAGAAACAAATCTACGGAGGTGAAAGACCAGGCTCATATGAAAAAAATAATTCTAGCTCCATGTACCTGCTGCTCAAGAATAACATGTTACGAGCTGATGACACTGCCTAGTGCAGCCACTCTGACTTCTTTTACATGTATGTCTTTTGTTGTTCCTGCTTTTAGTTTAATCAGTCCGTGAGCAATGAGCTGAACATTGGTGTAGGTACTTCTTTCTGTTTCTGTACTGATGGACAGTTGCACATAAGGCAGGTTCTGCACCCTGAAGCTTCCAAAAAGGTATGTAGTTACAGCTTAAGTTTAACTCTTAGTGTGCTTTATATGATTGATTGCAAAATGGATTAACTTGTCTTTAGCACAAGGGTGCTTCCACACAGCCATAGTACAAACGTTACTCCTAAGTTGATGTGCTTATCAGACTGAAGAGCTGGTCTGTGAGGAAGGTATAGGTGATGCTCTGTGCCTGTGTAGCCCTGAGATGCCTTTTTAAATTAAATCAGAAAAAATATATTCTGAAGTGTTTGATAAAGGAGCAATGCATTAACAGCTTACTTGTAGCTCCTGCAACTGTAGCTACAATGGGTTAACAAGTGGGAACTGGGAAGTGTTGCCAAATAATTAACTACCTTAATCATAAACTGTCTTTTGAAATTTTGCATTCACCTTTAGCTTCAGCAGCTTTCAGTCTTCGTGTATTCAGTTGATGCTCTGAGAGCAGTGTTCCTATTTGTAAGGACCTGAACAGTAGTTTGAGGCAGGCTATGAGTGATGACTAGTCCCATAGTCTAGAGTTTTCTATAACCTCAGAGTTGCCAAACTGCTAACAGTATTATGAGGTCCTGCCTACTTTTCATTAGCGATAGGGTTGCAGCAATATGCTAAGTCTCTAATCCTGGAATAACTGCTTCAATATTAATAACACCTCGTTTTGTGGTTTGCTATGAATGTGCGTTTCTCCAGCTGAGCTGTTCTTTTCCTCTCCTTGTAAGTGATCTTTGTGCCCGTCAATTTGCTGCTTCATCTTTGAAGGGATACTGCTGCAAGTCTGTGCTGTGACAAAACTGATACTGGATGAGTTTTAATACTCAGTGGTGCTGGAAGTATTCATGCCTTGGAAAGTTTAGAACAGAAACAACGAGCATGATTTATAGTGAAGGGACAGTCCTGTAACTTGTCTTAGTGTGTAATGTGAGAAAATGTGGAAAGAGGTTTTTAACAGACTTTCTTCTCACTTGTAATGGGTGTGTGGTTTATACAGTTAGTCCTTCCATGCAGTTAAATTACATGGATAAAAGGGACGACTGCTATTATTATTTAAGTTTGTTTGGTGCTGAGGATAGGTGTACTTTTTCTATATCATCACAGAGTCAGTGATAGGAATCAAAGCTTCATCAAAATCTTCTGTTCCTGTTAAGAATTTGAAGTCTGCTCTGTGCTGCCTGTGCATTAAATAAACCAGATGCTTATGATATCTATAATAGTTCTTTGCTGCATATCCTAATCCTGAGGTTGGGGATTGCTAAAATCCAGATAGGCAGAAATCACTAGGCTCTTGAGAATATATTTCCTTCTTTTAAGATGCCCAGTCTGAACCAATCTAGCAGCTCATGGTATTTGGAGAATGAATTGGCATCAGCCATCCCAACTTAATATCAGTGAAATACAGAACTTGATCTCTTGTCAAGGAAGAAAAATAGCCATACTAAAACTAGACCAGGAAATCTTGGCAAGCATGCCTGCATTTTCATAACTTTGTCTTTAAAGAGTATTATTTGCCTAATGCACCTGTCCATATGCTAAGATAAGCTCTAATGTTCTCAAAGTCGAACTTGTTTTAGAGCCTAAACTTCTTTCTTTGGGCTTCCTGAATGTGCTTTCATGTATCCTGTCATTCTGTTATAATGCCAAGATGCTAACTAGGCATTAAACCACAGAGCCCTTACTCTTGGTCTTGTTGCATTGCAGGCAACAAATGGCTAAGTGGAATATAAAGTATTGTGTCTGGGGTGAAGAGCTAATTGAAGGAATAGGGGTTTGTGTTAGTTTAAAAAAAACTCCAAGTCTTTTCCTTCCCACCCCTAAAAAAATTAAAAGCATGTGGTAGGTGTAGTGGTGAGGAAAAAAGGGTTCTTCTGGCTTCCAGTGGGCCACCTAACTTGCTCCTGGTTACATATGGTGCAATTAAAACAGTTACCATGTGTAGACTGACAACCTGTGCACCATATCAAATACTTACCCTCACCTGCACACAACAGTGGTTTTGTTGTTTTCTCTCCCTCTCTCTTTTTTTTTTGTCTGGGGGTACTAAATATCTGAAGTGTGACTATTCTCTGAAAACTCAGCCGTGTCTATAAACTAAAACGTTTTCTGCCAGTTTAACAAATTTTGCTTGGCTCTATAAACTGAACTGAGTGCCCTCTGCACTTAAAATTGGACTCAAGGATTGATGATAAGTGTTGCAATAGAAGGCATTTGCTGTCCTACATTTATATTGGATCTGAGGCACTAGTAATAATATCGAATGTTTCTCTGGCACTGACAAAGCACATTTCTCTTTTTAAACCATATAGAAAGGAAGCTGGTTAAGCAAAAAAGTTAATAAACATACTTATGTGGCAAAGAAGAGCTTTGTTTTTCTGTGGCAATGGCTGTGTTTCATGCTCATTGTAAGGAAATTGTGAGAATGTTTGGTATCTAAAGGTAATGTAGATTAAGCTCACCCTATCTGACAGTGGTTGCTCTGTCCTTTTACAGAATATCTTGCTGCCTGAATGCTTCTACTCCTTTTTTGACTTGCGGAAAGAGTTCAAGAAGTGTTGCCCTGGCTCACCCGACGTTAGCAAACTCAGTGTTGCGGCCATGACAGAATGTATCCTTTTAACAGTGGTGGTGCCTTCTGCTATTACGGCTTTGGCTGAGTTGTAGGACAGAGATGGGTGAGTAATGCTTGCAACACATGTTTAGGGGTGGTATAACTTTAAGTGACTTGGAGCTATACTGAGCTTTCTCACAAAGATAACATATGAGGATGCATGCTCTCATGGGGAAAATCCTGTATGTCTTGATTTCTGTACATTTTTCTTTACTACCTATATAGTTTTGTCTCTTTATGCTTCACAGTTTAGTGTAACTGGCACATGTATTCAAATTGTTGATAGGAATCCTAGTAATAAAGTTGTGAATTTGCTCATTGCATCAGTTAGATGTTTATTTTGTTTTCAGGTAAGAGTGAATGTTTGGAGACCATTTTAATTTTTAGGAAGAGAAACAGTTATTGTTGGTGAGAACTTGTAGTGAGGCTTTGATTCAGAAGTAAACTGAAGGCAGAGATGCTGTTGATGCGTGTGGTACTCAGTTTCATGGGAGTTGTACATGTTATACCTCACAAGGTGAAGCTGGGCTGGCAGTAAGATGCAGTCAGTAAACCACGTTTCCATTTCCAGTGATAGGAATGTCTAAAATTACTTCCTGAATAATTTTAAGTGGCCTGTAACCTAGTCTTGCTTTTTACTAGTCTTAACTCTGTTTGCATATCACATAAAATTTCCAGAGCTGTGTGCTTGATTTGGCTTCCCCGGCAGTCTCTCCTCTTGCTGCAGGCTCCAGCCCTCATCTCAAGTATAGTCTCAGGCATGGAGAACTTGCCTACTGACCTATTGAAACAGTGACCAAAAAGCTAGCAAGCAAGTAGGAATAAAGGAATTTGAGCTTTTTTTTGTCCATACAATAGTTGCCATTAAGAGCTTGTGTTTTTCAGAGTTAAAAGTCTGTGGCTTCCCAATTATTTTGGCCTTTCACTTCAGGACTAGCATTGTATGAGCTTTGTACATGTGTTGGGGACATAAAATGTTTACATGTTTAACCATGAGGTTGAATACTGGAGGCTGTCTGCTCTGCTTTGCTGTCTGCAAATTAAGAATGATCTTCCCAAGTGAAGGAGCAAAAATATCTTCTCCCACTAGTCTGAAGCAGAGCAGCACACGGTGTAGGAGTATGAATTTTTGTACATAAAAAGCAAAATAAATGCTTGTGTTGGCATAGTAGGAGCTGGGTGATGGAGGTTTCTTTAAGTTATGGTCAAAAACTTAATTCATTGTTTAGGGATACTTTGCCATGAGCTGGAGAAATTTTAAGACAGTGAGCTGCTTTGGCTGTTTTGGAATGATGCCTCTACTTTTTCCTTGTGTGAATGGCTAGTGTGCGTCTTGTGACTGTGGAAATAATCGTATGACTGTAGCCACCTGGAGTGTCACTGGTCAGCTAAGGAACAGTGACAGTCTGTACTCCTGCCTGCTGGGAGAGGGGAGCAGATGACCTTGTGTTACTCAACTGTCAGGAAGCCCCTAAAGAGTCAGTGCCATCTGAGGGTGGTTTTGATGTTTGCCAACAGCATTTCCTCCAAGTTCCTAGAGGCTCGGTCAGTCTATCTCATCTTGAGTGTGAATTCTGGATCTGATGTTCTTCTTAAGGTATATAAACACAAGTAACTTCATCCTAGTTTCGTATTAATCTTTTTGGCTTGTCTTGTATTCTAACTGCTGATGCTCTTATTTATAAACTTGTGGTTTTGCAACGTGGAGGAAATTCACTGTCTCTGCCCTATATTGCTTGAGAGTGGTGGGGCAGATGATGTAGAGACCAAAAAGGTAGAATCATAGAATGGCCTAGACTGGAAGGGACCTTAGAGATCATTTAATCCAACCTCCCTGTCATGGGCAGGGACGCCTCTCACAAGCTATACTGGGCCAGGTTAACTAGCATTTTATGGGAATAGAATGTTTTGGTTAAGGGTTAGGGTACTGACTAGAGATGCAGAAGATGTGCATTTACAAGCCAGTAAGAGCAGGAGTAGAATGAATTTTGGGCACATGTACATACAACTCCATTTACCTGTGTGTAAAATGATTGTGATCAGCGAAACAAAACTCTTGTGCTATGAAAGAGTTGCGGAAAAGCTGAGTATTATTGTGCAGTCACTTAAATTAGGCATTTTCCAAAAGCTTTTGTTTCTGTGGCTAACATCTGATTAATAACAAATTACAGGCAAACGGGGAATGTATTCCATTTCTTCCAACAGTCATGGGAGAGAACTTCCTCTTGCACAGTCATTCAGAATACATATTCCAAAGTATAACATGCTGGAGAGTTGGAGCTTGTGTACGTATTTCTTGCAGATGAGGCAAGCACAATCTTGAAAAAGAGCATGGAGATATTAAACAGTAAATGGCTCTGTTATTCTTCCTTTAGAATTAGGAATTACTCTTTCAGCAAACTACTTAATTATGTACAGAAATGAAACCATTCCAAATTCAAGAGTTCAGGTGAAAACTTTACATTTCTCCCCCCGCCCCTGCAAGAAATTGTAGGTTTCATGTACAGACACTGTTTTCTTGAATTCAAGGTAAGGAAATGTTTAAAATGACATGAACTTCGAGAGACTGAGGAAAAAGTAAGACTACTTGTTGTCAGAGTGCTATTGTTGACAGTCTCAAAACATTTTTTTGGTGTAGGAGGTGGCCTTCTGACAAATTTCATTTCGTCAGTATTGTGTAAGAGTAGCAACAACAGTACAATTATGAGAAATTCTAAGTAACAAAAAGAACTTGAAAGAAGTGATCATGTTCCAGCAGCAAAAAGAACTCGAGTCTGTTGAAATATTTTTATTTTTTTTTAAACATGTGTAAGTATACAAAAGGAGCAGGGTTGATCTTGCACCCTCTGTACCTCCCATACTTGCTGCACTTCTTGATTTGCAAAGCTTGCTGAGCCAGTTTTTACTGCTGTGAGTGCCTTCAGGGTGGAGTGAACAAAGCTTGCATGACTATTCATATTCAGTCTGCAGAAGACTCATCCTTTGCCTCAAGATTGGGTGTGCAGAAGCCATTAAATGGCTAATAGCTCTTGCTTCCTCCAGTGCATGGTTTGCTCTGCTCACTACTGAACAGGGTTTGTGAGGATAACTCCTTACTAGGAATATCTGTTGGATGTTGTCAGTGGAAATGCAGGTGTACTTTGGAACAGCCTCCTTAATGTGCTGGGTAGTATCAGGCTACTGTAATACTGAAACTTGGTTTTGGTGGGATTTTGTTTATCTTTTGTTTTGACCCAGATAACTGTGCTCCACATCATTGCTTTCAAGTCATAACCAACAGTATTTATCCCTGGCAATAAAAAGCCTGTTATTGGATATTACCTGAGAATCTTGCCTATTGCTATTTGTATTTCCTGTGATAATAGTACCCAGGAACTGGGTACTATCAGATTACCTTTATGCAAAGTAGTATTTAAAAAGATGTTCTCCTCTGCCTGAAGAGGCTTAACAGAGCAGAGGAAGAAGAGGATCAGTACAGAACACAACTGCAATACTAGCTAATGTCACGTCATCTTAGGGTTAAGCTAGTTGTTCAGTATTTTTTTCTGACAGGTAAGAAGAGAGTTGAGAGAGTGAGAAATGGAAGAGACGGGGAGGGAAGAAGTCTTGGAGAGCACTGGCAGTGGGTGAAACTGTGGTGATGAACCTCAGGAAATTATTTAGAAATTTCTTCCATATTACGTAGGCAACCCTATGTAGAATATGACTTCCTGTCGCCCTGCCCTCTTTACTAACTTGCTGAGTGCAGCTGTGTGGCAAGATTAGGAAGTTCCTTGTCTCCCTATCCTGCCTTGTTATTTGGCAGTTCCCTTTGTCCATTGCTTCATCTAGAATATATGTGTGTGTGCTGTTGCATATAGTAGCATTAGCCAGGTCTGTTTTCTAACTCTTCTTTAAATGTGAACTTAGATTTCTCCACTGCAAGCAACTCTTTACAGTTTCCCAGGAGAGGCAATCTTTAAATATCAGTGTACACAAACACATGTGGTCTCCTATCCTTTCACAAAATAAGGGGTGAGTTTTATAAAGACTACACTATTAGCAGCTTTTTCCTAAATATTCATAATTTCTAGTGCCTTTGTTCATTAGGAGTACACCTGTATGCAGTCAGTCTTGGTCATTAGAATTCAAGTTTTCACTTAGTTAGTGTTATTATGAACATGCTCTTTATACGTGCAGAAAACTTTCCATTTTCTTCTCCAATCTTGCTTAAAAGCCTTGCTTCTAGCTAATCAGAGGTGAAGGTGTGAGTGTGACTCCTGCTAATGTTGCTTACTTTCTTCCTTCCCTCCCACTGTGTTTACATTGAGTTCCTTGGCACAGCTGACTCCCTGTGTCTGAACACCTGGTAACAACTTCTGTTGGAACTAGGGCATTTTTAGGAACTATTATCTCCTGTTGATTAGTATTTTCAATGAGAGTGTTTTCTGAAGAAAATGAATGTGACATGGGGGAGTTATTTGGTTTCCTTGTGTGATAGCCGTGCTTCAAATTCCCAGTGCATTCACACTCCTGCATTCCCCTCTCCCGTGGCTGATTGCTTGTAGGGGTCTTTTTGGCTCTGCAAAAAGGAAATATTGAAAAGTCTCTTCAATTTTGACAGCACAGTCTAGCAGCCAAGTGCATGTGTGTGCACATGTGCAGGCATGTCCTCTGCTGTAATACCTATTTGAAACTCCTGTCTAATTTTTCTTAACTTTGACAGAGAGGAAACATAACATTTCCAAAATCTTCATAAAAGATAATTGGGCAAGACCAGGGTTCCAATACCTGCATCTTCAGCAGCTTCTGGTTCCCTGGTTGGGCAGCAGAAACTCTGCCCAAGTGCAGCCAGAAGCTGTTGGGTGCTGCAGGGGAAGGGGCGTTAGGAAAAGGAGCACTCCTCTGCTCTGATAGACAATGTGCCTAGAAACGTCTGTGTGGTGCTGATTAGGTGCCCTTTCTGCAGCAGTCTGTGGGTTATTTTTTCTTTTCAAACCCTCTTCCCCTGGGTTTGGGGGAGTAGATGTGTTTGAGCATACAGTTCTGGAGGAAATACTGCAATGAAGAATCTTCTTGTTGTCGTGAGTACTGATGATCTGTTAAGCAGTGCTTTGGGGTTGTTGCATGTGACTTGTTCAGGGTTTTTAGCCTGACATTTTGGGGGTTTTTTTAAGAAAACATCTAATATTCTCTCTACTTTACTCCAAAGAGTACCAGGAGGGAGGGTAATGGCAATGGCTAGCAAACTGTATTTAATCAAGAAGTTGGAGGGAAGGGTTCACTGGTTTAAGTTTTCTGGGTTTTAAACTATAATAGTTCCTTTAGTCTTACAAGAACATTTGAAGTTTAAGCACCATCTTCTCACCTTCCATATACGAACGCACGCTTAAAACCAGCAAAGACTCAAAATCAAATTAGCTTCAAAGTATATTGTGTTGGCACAGGAACTCTCCTTTCCTTGCTGCGGAAGAGGAGTTCATAAATTTAGCTGAAATTATTTTTCATCTCGCAATATAGCAGTTAAACTTCAAAAACAATTTAAAGAAAATATCTGTTTTGTAGGAATGACTTGCAGTCATCCCACAAATAATAGGGAAGAGTTTATTTCACAATGAAATTTGTATCATTTCATTAACGGGAGAGGCAGCACGAGAAAGCTCATGGGTAGTGTCTGTTTCTAAAGAGGCTGTTCTTCTGTTTTCTGCCCTTCGTGTAGGCATCTGCCAACTCAATGTGCTCAGCTCTAGGTGGAGAAAGCTATTTTCTTTGAGAGAAACTTTGCTATCTTGGCTTGAGAGGCAACTTTTGAGCACCAAAATGCAGACTGTTTTGAGAATCTGGGGATGTGGGCAAATAATTGGTGCATTTGACTGTTTTGAATGTCTTGCATTACTGTACTGCCGTGCCAGGTTAGGTCTCATTTAAGAAACTCTTTCACTTTTGCTCTGAAGTCTTGATGCAAAGTACTAAGAGAAGACAAAAAAGCAAATCCTATTCTCAGTTTGGTTTATATTTCAGTTATTTTGTTCTTAGATTCTGGGTTTTTTTTGGAGATGTGTTTCTTGGTGGGGCTTTTTTTGGTTAGTTGGTTGTTGGCTTGTGTTTTGTTTTGGTTTTTTTTACCTTACCCACCTTCAAGAAGATGTGAGTGAAAAAAACCTTTTCAAAAATTTGCTTTTAAAATGATGGGATAGAGTTGCAAGCAATCTTATAGTTCTCTAACCTTATGTTAGAGATGGAGGCAAATATGACGAGAAGCAGAAGTACCATAGTAAACTCTGGTTAAAGTTGTGTGGAAAAAAAAAAGGCAACCAAGTCGGACTCCTTTTATGAATGTATGTGTTGTTTTGTTTTTTACATTATCATGAATGCTTATTATCATACAGAATGCTTCCTGCTCACTAGTGGCAGGAGAGTTTAACCTTGCTGTCATCTTCCAAAATCCTTCAGATCAAAGAAAGTATGGGTTGTGGCACTCTGTTTTGTCTACTGATTATCTGTGATAGTGCACTCTCACCAGTTTCTCAATGCTTCTGCATGACAGCACTAAACTCGAGTTGTGACTTCCAATAGGCAAGATTTAGATGAGGTCTTGCTTGTGAATTTTGTCAAAATGATAAGATATTTATTTTACTTTGGTATTTACTTGGTCAGAAGGCATGTGTGTGATCCTGTTTCTGGAGCTTCTAGTTGATGGTTTGCTTCTCCTTCCCCAAATCTTCCCCTAGAGATTAAAGATAATGTTGATTAAAGAGGACAGGACTCTAGTCTCTTCTGCATGCAAAAAGCATATCTATCTGTCAAACACACATAATTCATGAGTATAATAAGACCCCATAATAAGGACATATATATTTATGTCCCCAGACAATTTCTGGAGTGACCTTCTACTCCTGCAGGTGGCATAGCAACTAACGTATCCCAGCAGGAAAAGGGATTAAGCCTTCCGCAGAGAAGCGATTTGCCATCAAGTATAGCATGAAAGCTTATTGCTCTAGCAGGAAGCCAAATACAAATCTGTTTGGTTATGACTGACTTAACTCTGGCACAAAGATTTAAATCTTGACAAGAACAGTCCAGCGTTTTCCTATGGAGCCTCTCAAGTTGAAGATATGGGGAATATTATTTTGACACTAATATCTGAACCATACAGTAAGTGATTGTGATGAATGAGTTTTCTCTGTTGTTGTTTGGTTTTCCTGCCTGTCCTGTATGCTGAGGAAAAAATGAAAAAACCTTATGCTGTATTTTGTAGATCACAGATTTTCAGATCCAGAAAGAGTGAACTACAAATTTGAAAGTGGGCCTTGGTAAGTACCTTCTCCCTCTTCTTGCTGCATACTTCCTCCTTTTTGGGTTGGATTTTTTTTTTTTTAAACATACCACTTGGATAAGCTGTACTTTGCTGTATTCCTAATTTTTAAATAGCTGTTACCATTCTTTTTATTTATCTTGATGCTTTAATGGGAATCAATTAGATGCTTTACATGGGAAAGGGAATATATTCTATGATCAGATGCAAGCCAGATTTCTTGCTAGGCTTCAGTGTTTCCTGTTGGCTGCTCGTACTTCTAGATTCTGCTAATAAATGCTTTATAATGAGAGTTAAGTGTGCTGTGCTATTAGCAAAGAATGTAAGCATTTTTTCAGAGGTAACCCTATTGGTACTAACTCTTACAGTCTTCCTGCAGTTTGCTTCACAGTTACTAAATACACATCAATTTATTTTTATTTTTTTTTATAGCAAAGAAACATTTCTATAAAGATGCTTTGCCAAAGATACTGTGCTAGCAGTAAATTGCCTAAGCTATGACGATTGTCTTCTTCCTAAATAAGTTTTAAACATAAAGCTTTATCTTCTTTTGATGACTGTTTTGTTGTTTGATTTTGGTTTTTTTGTTAATGTAATTGTGTTTTTCTATGTACAAATACACATTTTTCTCAGTGATTTGATGAATATTCCCTCTGCAAGAGGGAACCATAAGAGACTGGTGTTAAACTGACCTTATTTATATTTGCCTCTTGCATAAAGACTTACTTCCCTTTTCCAAACTAAGGAACTGTCATAATGGTAGATGATGCTGGCGTTTCTGACCCAAAAGAAGAATGCAATAGTATTGACAGAAAGTATCTGGCAAGATTAGATTAGGAGTTCTGTTTTAGCATTGTTCTAGGCTTTTTCCCTCTCACTAACAAAATCCTGGGATGAGGTGAAATATTCCCATTTTATTTGTGGTAATGAGAAGGACAGAATTAGGAGGCAAGGGGGAACAGTTTGACAGACACCTACAAAAAGGCCATGTGAGAAATTAAAATATGAGCAAGAAACATGACCCTCCTATAACAAGGCATACCACTGCCCTTTTGTATGAGGGAGTCCTCTGCTGCTTAACAACACTTTGTCTGATTAATCAATCATGTAGTGTCTTCTGTGTAAAAAAACTGTCCTTGCAGTAGCCAGAAAGGCAGCCTTGGGTAGCTGTGAGCGTTTTTGTTGTACTTGGCACTTTTTAACAAGTAAGAGAACAAAAGAGGCTGTGGTAATGACCAATTAAACCTGGCTTTCTGTGGCAGAGCTATTCCTATGCTAAGCAGCCAATGTAGCCTGTAGCTATATTAGTTTCTAGTAGCACAGTGATGGCCTGAACTTAGGGCTAAACTCTGGGCATGAGTCCTCTGTGTGCTGAGTATAACCCTGAACAGATTTTGTTCTGGCTTGTGACTAACTGTCACCATACAAATTATATAAACACTAATCTCAGTTACGTTTAACTACTCTGCTTCAATTTCCACCTAGCTAGAATTAGGATGGCAAGGGTTTAATTTTATACCAGTATCCCTGTTCAGCCAATGGAGAAGTGCAAGCTATTGCTTTGTCAGGAGATGGGAGTAAACTGGGGACGTAATCAAAGAGATGAGAGCTCAAGAAGCAAACACGGGGAAGCAGGAAAGGGTAGCTGGGAAAGGGGCAGCTTAACAGAGCAGATGTTCCCTGAGGAGAGACATGTGCAGCAGCTTTCGATGGTGGTGACACTTAGCCCTCACTGCCCTGGCAGTGCCATCAGCAGAGAGCAGGGACAGAAAAACCTGTCCCTGGAGCACGGGTGACAAGCAGGGAGGGTGGTGTGTGACGGATACTACAGGCAGATGTATCTACATTGCTCCCTCTTTCTGTGCCTGCAGCAGCAAGATGGAACTTGTAGATGACAACGCTGTTATCCGAGCAAGAGGATTGCCATGGCAGTCGTCTGACCAGGACATAGCAAGATTCTTCAAAGGATTAAATATTGCCAAGTTGGTAGCTAAGAATTTAGCTCTGTCTTTGTAGTGCTTCATCTGTGTCAGTCATGGAGTTTTATGTCATCTTTTGCTTTAAATCTTGCAGGGGAGGTGCTGCGCTCTGTCTCAATGCTCAAGGTAGGAGGAATGGGGAGGCTCTTGTGAGGTTCGTCAGCGAAGAGCATAGAGATCTAGCTCTACAAAGGCACAAACATCACATGGGAAATCGATATATTGAGGTGCGTGACACTGTCTTTGAAAACCTCTTCTCAACAGGAGTGCAAACAGCTTGTCAGTCATATGTTCTCCTTTCTTTCCTTAGGTATACAAGGCAACAGGTGAAGACTTCCTTAAAATTGCAGGAGGTAATTTTTAGTGGATAAGAAGGAAGGGTTTGTTCCATCAGCATCTGTAACTTCTGGCTGTAAACTGCTCCTGTTGAAAGTGGCCTTTCACTTTCTTCCTTTGAACAAGTAGTTGGCTGGTGTGTTGATTACTATGTACTCTGCTAGCAGCTGTCCAAGATGTTCCATAGTTTATCTGTCCATCTTTCTCTCCCACTTTCTTGCAATTTTCAAGCAGCCTGTCAAATAAGGATTTGATTAGGCAAGGTGATCTTGCATGGGAACTTAGTTACTAGATTATCTTCTTAACTGAAGGGACCTAAATGTTATTGATTGCTAAAAACCAAAATCAAAGTAGTTTTTCCAAATAATATAACTGCTGTTGCTGTGGAGATTGCACGTAAAAGCAAATGGATATATCACAGTGTAAATAACAAGGGATTTATGAAACTGATTTTCTCAAATCAACTCCGTCTCAAACTAAAGGGGGAAATCTGGAGGGAATGCTTATTTAAGGGGACTATTGAAATATTTGCAGCTTTAAATTGAAAGGCCACAAAACTTTCTCTAGAAAGTCTCCTGTGGTCTCTTTTCCTCCCCTTTATGACTGCAAGCATACAAGATTTAAGATCCAATAAGCTGTTAGGTTTCTACAATTCTACCTTACAGTCCTTGTTCATTCCTGACAGAGATTTGTTTTGGGGATTGTGGTGACTAACTGGATGTCTGAGGTTTTAAAGTGGGAGAGGCTATTAAGCTGTCAAATAAATAGCTAATTGTTAGGCTTGGTAATAGCTTTACCACTCAACCTAAAGACATTGCACACTGACATTGAGGAGAAAAACGGTTTATGTCTAGCACAACTAAACTTCTTTGCAGAATAAGCTAGCTGTAATTGAAAGGACTATGGTTAGCAGCCAGCTTTGGTTAGGGTAGTGTTATGAGTGTTAGTGGTCTTCTAGAGATACTGAAAGTTGGATTTGGTAGACTTTGACATTTTTACCAGGATAGGATGAAATTCCTGAGTTGCTTTCAGCATGCCTTTCCAACTTTCTTTCCCAGCACAATGGTCTAGGTACTTGGTTACCATATATTATGACTTCAGAGCATGCTGAAGGTATTCGTAAGTTGGTCATTCGTAAGTAGCACAGGCACTGCTCACACAAGAGATCTCTTCTAAATGATGGAGCAACATTTTCAAGCTTCAGTGGGAAGTGTCCTATAGAGTATTTCAAGTTTATCAAAGAGGGGCTTTTTTCCTGACTTTCAAAGCAAATATTGTTCTTGCTGCTCAAAAGCTGTCTGTGAGGAGCAGGTGACTATGCCAGACTTGCTCATAATTTTATGTGGCTGCCTAGACTTAAGTGCTTCTGTACTTCTTTTTGTTAAAGGCACTTCCAATGAGGTTGCACAGTTCTTGTCAAAAGAAAACCAAGTGATTGTCAGGATGCGAGGTCTTCCATTCAATGTAACAACAGAAGAAGTGCTGACATTCTTCGGCCAGCACTGCCCTGTAACAGGAGGAAAGGAGGGAGTCTTGTTTGTCACGTACCCTGACAGCAGGCCAACAGGGGATGCCTTTGTGTTGTTTGCTTGTGAGGAATATGCACAAAATGCTCTGAAAAAGCATAAGGACTTGCTGGGGAAAAGGTACATTGAGCTCTTCAGGAGTACCGCAGCAGAAGTAAAAAGGGTGAAAGCTTACAAACGTTGTCTTCTTGCAATCCTAACTCTTGCATTAGCATACAGCAGTGGAAGCAAATACTGCTTAGCCATGACTTGAAAGCTTCTTTTCTATCACTCTTGACTCTTGCTGGAAAGAGTAGTTGTGTCTGAATTTCCATGATGCTTTTTTCCCCTCTAAATGCAAGATCTTGCTCACCTTTGGGGTTTTAGCTTCCAATAGCTTTGCAAACAGAAGCTACAGCAGAAAGTTTGTGTGGGTCTAGCTCTATGCTACAGATACTGAATTCAAGTCCAGTGATGGTCTATTTAGGAGGAACATTAGTTACAGGTCTTGATTTAAAAGACTTCTCTTTAATCACTGGCACAGGAAAACAGAGCCTTTTAATGTCTTCAGAGCAATGATTCTGGGGAGTCTTACAAATTGCCTCTAAGGGCAGATCTTGGCCATCTTCTGCCAGCACTGGCTACCTAGCAGAGGGTGCCAGGACTTTGGAAGTGGGCCTGAAGAGTGTCCCCTGTTGCATTAACGTGGCTTGATGGACTGTTAATTGCAGTTATGCTGTCAGGGAAAGGGAGTAGGCCTGAGGGGATTGTTTATGTATGTCTCCAAAGACTTGTAGAGCTTCAGTTGAGGACTTGAACTTCTAAACACGATTCTTAAAAGATCTCATCCATTATATGGCTAACCAATAGCCATGTCCCTGTAACCAGGCCCTGGCGCAGCTTTTCCCCCCAGATATGGAGAGATTTCAGTGCCTTGTTTGAAGGGTGACACTAATGAGAAAGCATAGCTGCAGCACTCTCTTGTCACTGTATTTTTCTCAAGTGCTCTCATGTTTTTGTTAAGCAGAATTTTTGTTCTGTTAAATAAAAACATGGTAACTGTATAAGTGTAAATAAATCCTAATCTTGCTCAGAAAAAAATTAAAGGGTGACAATTTGAATATTCGGTGAAATTTTGTCCAAGAGCAGTTTTTACTGTTAAAGTTAATAACAAGAAGTCTCAGAGTGCAACTCTTGCGCATCCTGCGACTCAGTAACACCACCTGTGTAACTTGATGGACTACTGCATCTCAAGTCAGGGCTGTTTGGTAGTGAAATATGCTTCTACTTTCCTGAGTCTCCTAATGTTTTGCAGAGTAGATATTTTTAGGTAGAAATGTCACCATGACTCTGTAGGTGGTAGAATGCTTTGGGATATTTTCCAGTAAAAATACTGTAGAAATACAGGCTTCATATTTCAAGATGTCTTCTGAGTTGCGTAACAGGTCAGGTAAATTATCCACAGCAAAATGATGTTTTTCAAGTAAAAATGATCTGAAGATTTACTTTAAAACACCTGTTTAAGCCCATAATCTAACTCACTAGTTTCTTAAAATACTGCCCAGAGTGAAAACAGATGGCACTGGTATTGCATTCAGAATGAGTGAGGAGGCTTTCTGTAACTTCTGTTTTTCTGCTTTGCACAGGTGCTGAACAGGTACTCTTCCACGCCTCTTATTCCTCTCCCAACACCTCCTATTCTTCCAGTATTACCTCAACAATTTGTGCCTCCCACTAACGTCAGAGACTGCATACGTCTGCGTGGTCTTCCCTATGCTGCTACTATAGAGGACATCCTGGAGTTCTTGGGGGAGTTTTCTACAGATATTCGGACCCATGGAGTTCACATGGTACTAAATCACCAGGTTGGTAGGCGCTGGTTTCTATCTGCTGTGCCAGCTGCCTGTACGTGCAAGCACAACCCTAATGTTGAAATCAATAGGGAAGCACCCTTGAGATTGACACTAATGGCATTTATTGGCCTCCAACTCTCCTTTAAAAGTGTATTGGCAGTAGATGGCCAATAAATGCCATTAGTGTCAAACTCTCCTTTAAAAGTGTATTGGCAGTAGATGTGTTGGCTCATTTGAACCCTGCTATGCCAGCTGCTGCATTTGCTGTAGGTGTTTTCTGTTACTGAGACCTGCGTGTCTGAAGTGAAGCTACAGTCTTAGAGGGGTTGGTGCTCCCAGAGCAGCAGCTGTGATCCTGCACTGTAGGAGGCTTGAACTGAAGAGTCCTCTCAGCAGCATGCATAATTCCTCTTGTACTAGGCTGGAATATCTTCAAAACAAAAGTGTGGGCAATGTCAGCTCTCAGAGGAGTGGTTTGCCTCTGCCTTTCTGAACAATGTGCCTCAGGTATATTCGAGGACAAAGTGACAGGATTTCCGATGGCATAAATCAGCAACTGAAACTTTGGTTTTCCTGAACTGTGTAGTTCCTTTCTTTAAACAGTCACAGCTAAGCACCAAGATTAACAGCTCTTTGACATGTATAAATAGTCACGTCTTTGCCATTGTTTTCTGGAAGCAGTTTCTATCAAAACTGCTTAGACAAAGGATTGTGCAGTGTTGTGTTCTCCTTTATCTGCATAGTCTTGTGACTCAGGGGAAGGAGAAGGCAGCTCCTCTAAATCTACAGAGATGCCATGAGTGATTGCATTGATTACACTGATTATTGTGGTATAAAAGTGGTTCTTTGATCAAATCTAAGCTAGAACTATAAAATACTTCCTTGTCTTGGAGTAGAGTTTCTGTATTTTGGGGGGGTGAGGTGGGAGAAGGGACTATAGTTATTCTAGTACCTCTTTATCTGATGAGATTCCTGTGTCTATGAGAAGTTGACCTAGCCAAGGCCAAAAAGCTATGAGAAATGTGCAGGGAGAGGCTAAGAAAAGATGCAGATGTTAAAGCACAAGTAATGTGCTTTACAGTAGTATCAACTCTTGCCAGGAGTAACACAAGAACCTTGAGGAAGAAATTGGGGTGGGGGTGGGAGTGGGGGTGTGTGTGTATATAGTCCTGAGGCTGTCTATTACCCCTGCCCAAAGCTGCTTTTGCCTGACTACTAGATTTTTATCTTTCTGTGTGCTCCCACCATTCCTAGTTTCAACCCTCTAATTGCAAATAACTGTGTAAAGGATAATGATAAAGTTGTTCTCTCCAAAACCAGAAGTGGCCCAGAACTTAAGTTAGAGATGGCCTCGGATATCTACCTCTAGTTTTGGCTACTTCAAGTTAGCAGCTGCATGTGCCTAAAATGTCTCCTCTCAAGTGTGTGTCCCACTCATCTGCAGCTGTTACGTAAGGAAGGGGTTGACTGGTTGTGGTTTTCTTGTTTGTTTTGGGTTGTTTTTTTTTTCCCTCTCTCTCTCCACAAGTCCATACCAAGCCTTAGGCTAGTACCCTTCTAAAACAGCCCAGCCCATATTGGCTTTAAAGTTGGGTTTTTTTTAAAAAAAATAATAATAATTTGGCACTTGATTTACCCTTGAATATTAAAAATCACAGATAATAAATGTGGATTAGATCTTTCAGTTCTACCTTGTTACCAAATCGGTAAGAGCAGGTCTCAAAGCCCTTAAGTATTCCTGAATTGTAGTCTCTCCCATAAGTGTCCTTTTAAACATAGAAATAAAGTGGCAGAAGTTACAACCTGGCTTAATTGAAACAGGTAAATAGATACAATCAAGTTAGCACAGCTGGAATGAACTTTGGAGAGGAGAACTTAAACATACTGTTGGGTGCTCTGGTCAACTGACTGTACTTGACTTTGGAGATTAATGTATTTATGGTGACGAAACTGCTTTTAACAGTACAACTTATTGCTATGCTGCTACTTCACAGGAGTTCCAGAAACATTCCTTTTGTTCTGCCTTGTTTGCAGGGGCGTCCATCCGGAGATGCTTTTATTCAGATGAAATCTGCAGACCGAGCTTACCTGGCAGCACAGAAATGTCACAAGAAGACTATGAAGGACAGATATGTTGAAGTCTTTCAATGTTCTGCTGAGGAGATGAACTTTGTATTAATGGGGGGCACTTTAAATCGAAATGGCTTGTCCCCGCCACCATGTAAGTTACCATGTAAGTTTTGCATGAGTCTTGCCAGTACTCTGCGCTGCGTGTGGGTAGGTGTTGGAGCTGCTTCATTGACTCTCATTCTGGTTCTTTGAAAGGAGTTTCAGATGGGGGTATTAAAATAAGGTCTCTTTCATCTTAATTCATCAGCAGCTTGCAATCATTATTTTTCCCTTTGGTTGTGAATTACTATGAAGAACTAGTTTACAATTGCTCTTGCTTTTCCAGGGGCAGAATTCCCTTCCCCGAAAAACTTGGCTTGGTCAGGATGAGCCATGACTCTGAAGTAATTTGTAAGCCCTGCCCAGACCTTAAAGAACTATTTCCAACTTAAACTGATTTGTGCTTCCACTTTTTAACTTTTCATCATGCTGAACATAATAAGTAGAAGTCCTTCCCCTTTCACTTCCAAAATTTAGTTTATGAAACTATTGGTAATGCTCTCCTTTGAGACTTAACCACAAGTGTTCTGCCTATTGAACCCACACTTACTGAGCTCATTCTCTGCTTTTTGTTGTTTGTCCAAAATTGAATTTGCCTTTGTGGGAGTAAAATACACGTAGCTTTGCCCTCAGAATTGCCAAAACTGCGTTTCATGCAAAATTATGGTTCTCAGAGCTGCTAGAATGAATGTGAACTTCTAGGCAAAAGTTTTGGGGAAATGCTTTAAGAGCCTAAAGGCTACCTTACTAAGCATATGTGCCATATAAATCTAAGCCTATGGGAAAAATAATACTTTGCTTCCAAAATCATAAATGGCAAGGTTGACAAGTCAGAGCTTTCTCTCTGTCTATGCAAATGTATTATTGTCGGTGGCTTTAAGAAGTGTCCTCTAAATTCTAGAATTCTAGTCAAAGCTGCCAACATAGCACCAAACTTCTTGGGTGTGGTTCCTTCTGAGTGTGAGTAGGCCTTCAGCTAACCCTTAGGAGAAGTTTTCCAGGTGGCTAGTGCTTTTTTGTGCCTTTTTAACTTCCCTGCCTCAGAAGGATACTTGCTTTGAAGAGGGATCTGCTGTACATAATGCTGTGTGTGACAGCTCTTCCAGAAAGGGGCTGCAAGCTTCTCCTGAGACCTTCCCAGAGTTTGTGAGCTCTTAGGTACTTGTGTTATTTCCAACTACAAGTGCCAGGAATGTATTCCTCAGATAAGCCCTTTCAGCTCTGTTGCTGGCCCAGCCCACAAAGCAGTGAGAGGCTGATTCTCACATTAAAGTAACACTCTATTTTTGCTATTTAGAGTTGTCTAAAGCTTTTATATATTCATTTTTATGGCACTAGGGAGGGAAAAAAAAAGCATGGCAAAGGGGGGAGAGTGGACTCTCATTGGTGAGAATTCATTTAGGGCCTCAAATCTTGTTGAAACACCACAAAATGCACTTTTTTTTAAACAAAAGAAAAAACCCCAAAACTCAGTGTTAACACTTGAAGCTGCAAAGCAGTGACTTTTCTCGTGCTGCTCGTTAGTTAGTTGAAGGCAGCGCTGTTTCAGGAATAGGGAGTGTCGGGATGAAAAAGTGTCCTCTGCTCTGGGGAATGTTAGGCAGATCTTTAGGACGGGAGTTTCCTTCTTAGAGAGAAGCCTCACACTTCTTGATTGAAGACTCAAAAACTGAGCCTAGACAAGAAAAACTGTTCTCTTTAAAAAGAGATCCTGTTCCCAGAGTGGTGGTTTTTGTGTATGACTGACTTTGCTTTTGACTTGGAGGGTGGGCACAACACTTGTAGTCAAGCCTGTGTTGGTGTCTCAGGTTTATTTTCTCTGATGAGCAAGAGAAAAGCTCGTGGAGGCTCTTTACTTCAGTGTTGTTTGATTAATGAAGACCATATATATGCTGGAATTCAAAAGGTCCTAATCTATTTTTCCATATGTTCCCTTTAGGCCTTTCACCCCCTTCTTACTCCTTTCCGGCTCCTGCTGCAGTTGTGCCAACAGAAGCTGCTCTGTATCAGCCATCCATGCTCCTGAACCCACGCACACTCCAGCCCTCCACGGCGTACTACCCTGCTGGGGCTCAGCTCTTCATGAACTACACGGCGTACTACCCCAGGTAAAGCAGAGGAGAAACCACGCGGGAGCAAAGAAGTCTTTTTTTTGCAGCAAATGCACAAAGCTCACAAAAGAACATTGTCTGCTGTGCTCAAGGCTTGTGCTACCAAGAACAGCTTGTTCGGTATCTTGTTCAGGGAAACAATTTCAGGATATCTAGGGATTTCTCAAGTTTTAGAGTATTTCAGATAGTGATTTTTTTTTTTTTTTAAACCAAACCCCAGAGTCACACAGTTACAGTGGGATTTTTTTTGGGTGTTTATATTTTGGTTTGGTTTGTGGATTTTTTTTTTCCCCCATGTAAAAATGCCTCTTAAACTTTTTAGTTTACATTGTTGTACCCTCAGTGGGAATTAGTGTGTACAATACTCCTTCCCATGCCTATGAAGTCCTTGGCCCCTCTTTAGAATGGGTGGACTGGAGTCTGCCCTCCCTAACAATTTCTGATATTCTGCCTCTTTGTTTTTGTAATAAAGTAACTTTTGACCTTTATGGTGAAAACTGTGTTTACTTGTCAAGTACTGCATGGAAGCATATATACTGAATGCATATGTAAAGCACCTAAAGGCATATATTCTTCCTGACCTCATAAATGCCTCTCATGAAGAGGTTTTTGGCTCTTCTGGATATATTGCCTATCTTCTAAAGAACAAAAAGTCTTGGAACTATTTGCTGTCTGCAGTCCTGATGTCTTGGAATAAGCCATGTTCCCTGTAAGCCATAAACCATTCCTCATCTGTCAGCAAACCTGCTAAAGGGCTCGAATGTTCTAGTAGATTCTGACCAGTGTGCTTTATCTCTGGAGAAGAGTCCAAAGAAGTACTTCTGAAGTTGTTGAGCAATATGGACTCTTCAGTACCTATACGATAACAAAAGCTTTCTTATTACTTTAAACCAGTATGTCTGTGAGCTGCCTGTTGTGTTTGGGTTGGGTTTTTTTTTGTTTTGTTTGTTTGTTTGTTTTTTGTTAAAATGTTTTCTTCACTCATGACTAAATTTCTATAACGCTTCAATGACTGTCTTATGGTTATGATAATATGTTAGTAAACTCAGCCTCTAATGTAAGATCAAGAAAAATAAAATTCCAAACTTGCACTGGCAATATAAACCAAGTTTCTCCATAAGTCCCATCACTAACTGCATGGACTGTGGGCATATACGTTGGTTGCAGACTGATCAATCCCGAGTCCCAAAATATACTTTTTATGTTCTTGTGTGACAGTTATTCTTAGGAAACTATGCCTATGTAGCTTCTGTGCCAATTACAAGTACCTCCCTTTTGAAAAAAAAAAGGTAAAATTTTTAGAGTCAACTTGGCTTCTTTCTGTGTTGTGAACTCTTGTGTTTGGATATTGCTTTCCTATCCAGAATAAATATTTGATCTACAGACAAACTGCAAATTCTCCAATAGAAGGTAGTGATCCTTTGTAGCTGTTCTTGTCTGAAAAATTAGGCTTTATTGCTTTTAAAGCAGGTTCCTGTGCTTTTTAAAGGATGTGACAAGTAATTAGGTCCCTTGCACATAGCAATTGGAACTCTCTTTAATGGAGTTTTCTGGTTCTGAAATTTAGTTCAAAAAAATGTTAAGTATGTGCAGCAGGAAAGAATGGGGTATCCTCTGTACTAAGTGGTACATTTAAATGCATGTACATGGAAAAGCAATACAGAGCTGGTGGCTAATGATCAGACAATGGTTCATAAATCTAACTAGTGAATACTTAATGGAAATAAGGAAAGTTTCTTTGACCTGCTGCCAAAAGGTTCTGCCACTTCTGTTTTGCAAGGTCAAGTTGCTCAGTTCCGTTCCCCACAGAGTAATCAACCTAGATGGGGGGAGGAGAGAGGCATTGCCTTTGTCTTCAGTGTCTATCAGAAATCCCTGAAGTTCTCAGACTCATCGTAATGCACTTACAGCTTTGGTGATGAAACCCAATGTCATAAAGAATTAGATGCCTTCTATGCTATTAAAATAGCTTTAGTGATCTCCTAACAAAAAGGAGGAAGAGCAAGTTATTCGGGATCTGTCAGTCTTTGATATCTCTGTTCAGCTTGTAATTATATCTGGCAATGTGTTCTGACAGCAAATCAGTGGTCTCAATCTCTGCCTGGGCCTTGGCTTTTGAGAAAAAGAGCTATAGGATTCATGGGAGGGAGGAGTTTCTTTCCTATCTAATCCTGGAAAAATAAATAGGTGTGTTAGTTGCTATATGTATGTCGAAAGCAATGAATAACTGTGATACTTGTGAACTGCTAAAAATGTTCTACAGAAACTTCCACCATACACAAACATGGAAGTTACTGCTATGGGATTTACAGTTTTTAAAACAAAGTAGGATCTTCTTGTATTTATTCTGTTCCAATGCCATTTTGATCACTTTAAAACCTCAGAAGTTTCTACCAAAAGCCATAATTGTAGGTACACACCTAAACTTTGTTCCTTTTTATCAAAATTTTTGAATAGCTAAGTGGAAAGAGGAGCTTCTTACTCAGTGGGACTTGTAGTAAAAAAAAAAATAATTATGTGAAAGCTGACAACTGATGCAGGTTCAAACAAACTGGATAAATTCAAGGGCAGGAAGTTCATTGTGAGTTAGTGAATACACAGAAACCCCATCTGGCTCAGGAAGTCCTTGAACTCAGAATAACTGGAAGACGGTTCCTATGTTCTGCGTCCTATGGTAAACTCTTGTGCTACTGAACCAAGGTGTGGGTAGGTGAACTTGTTTGTTGGTGTCTTTGAAGCAGTACTCATCTTGAGAGAGATGGGTACTGCTCATGAGCAGGAGTCCTCTCTGGTGTGTTTATAGTTGTATTCAGCTGTGCTTCTCTGAGTGGCTAAGTTCTGGGTTATCTCCCTGTTGTGTCAGTGGATGTACAGCTCTCTCCACTGGAGTGATTTGAAGTAAAAGGTCTTATGTGGTAGTTAAAGGCACAATTCTGACACAAGCTGACACTTGCTGCACAAGGAAATATTGGGTACCTTTTTCATGTCCCCATATATCTGCTTCTGCCTGGATTAGGTACAACTTTTCTCATTATTCACTAATAAACTTGTAAAAATCCTCCTTAATAACCATCATGGAAGGGAAGCAAGGCTTTTTTTTTTTTTTTTTTCTAGTGTCGGTCACTGCTCAGATCTATATTGGAGCACAATTAAGTTTCAAGGAGTTTAGACTGGCAAAACTAGGAACAAGTGGTCTGGATTGAGAGTAATGCCATTCAGAGCTGCTGCCAGCAGCTTTATTTGCATATCTGTGTGTCTGGCTATAACCAGTATCGCTTGACAGAACTCGGTAAGGAAACAACCATATGTGTATTTAGCCTGGGAGATCCATCACAGATGGAGAACAGCAGTAGCCAGAAACAAAATCTCTTCATCAGCTTAGTTGTACTCATAGCATCAGACCAACTCTCTGGACCACAGCTCTTAGGCTGTAGTCTTTTTTTTTTTTTTCTTCATGTCAGCTTGGATTGTATGTGATCACATCTGCAGTGAATGGGCTCACTGAGCACAAAAGCCTGCTGGTGGCTTTTAGTTGCTGTCCAGCAAATGTGGTTCATGTGCTTACATCAAATGGCAGAATCTGGAACTCTTCATTACCTAGCCTTGCACACAGTGAGCTGTCTCCATTATGGATTTGTCAAAATAACCTCGACTCTTTAGTTATTGGCGTAAACTTGTCACCAGACTGATTGTTTTGTTGGGAAGACTTAATGATTTGCTTAAGTGAAGGTAGCTTGCCAGGCAGTAGAACAGCATGAATGACTTTATTTTCTACTGTAATTCATTGGAGAAAGTGTTTGTTGTATGCCTCCATAGGATGTCATCTCTTGCTTTGTAGGTTTTAATTAGTAAAATTGCCATGGTATATGAAAAGCAGCAGAATGGTAATTCTCTCTCCAGTCAGTATCTGGGTAGCAGAATATTAAAACTATTTGCATTTTTTTTAAAAAAAAGGCAAAACCCACTACTTTTTACAGGCTTATCAACTTTGAAGAAAATGTTGTCACTGGTAGCAGTGCCCAAGACTTACTCAACCCACCATACAAAATGCCACTGTGAATGCCGGTGGAGGTTACTCTCCTTACAGATCCCAGTTTCTTTTGTTCACTTAATACACTGTATGATTTGATGTTCAGTTAGCAGCTTTTACTGTCACCTTCTGTCTCTTCCTCTGCCATCTAGTAAAATGTGGATTATATGAGGGATTAATTGATACTGCAACATTGCACAAACTAGCTGCAGAGATCAGTTTGGTACAGCTTTTCCTTTTGCTTATTCATAACACAGCTCAGCGGTGGGAGAGAAGATCCTCCTGCTGTGCCTCAGGGCATGTGTGTCATCCATGCAGGTGGCTTTTTTAAAAAACATTTGCAGTGATGGCTGGGTGAGCTCAGGTTATCCAGGATGCAAAGGTGTGTTCCTGGATGCTTCTCTTTATTCAGCAAGGGCCTTCTACAAGGGTGTGTTAAAAAGTTCCAACATATATATATGTCTATGACTAAATAGCAGTCATGGGGATCTAAATGTTTCTAAATGCTTAACAAACAACCCGGTGATTTAGTGTTCATACTTTTGCTTTTTGTCAAGTTATATGGCCTTTCTTTAAATACAGATAAACATTCCAGTTCTGGAAAAGGAAAACTATTTTGGTTACGTAAATACTTCTGCTAATAGCATGTCTTGTTAATTTTTGTGAATCATGTTAAAACTTTCAACTTTGGTAATTACACCACAAAATGTACTGGCTTTGCCTCTCTCAAATGTTGTAGGAACCACTTCTAAAAAAGCTTTATACTGAAGCTGCATTTCCTCCTGCTTTTGGGCTGCTTTCCAGCAGTGAACATTACGGGCATTATGCTGCAAGCTTGTGTATACATGCACATTATATCCATGACCTGAGTCAGCCCAAGCAGTAGTTGAAAATCCCTGTTGGTTTCTGAAAAAAATCTGCCTTTCATCCAATGCTGGGGTGATCTGTCAGATTTCCTTTAGGTTTTCTGAAGGCTGCTCGGTGACGTACACCTTCTGCTTTTTGCTGTTCTTCCTGCTCACTTCAGTCAGAGGATCTAGTTTTGGGGTGCTGCAGAGCTCCTCAGGGTCTGTTGAGGTTCCTAGAGCTACCAGAGGGGAAGGCTAATTTAATCTTCAGACACTAGTGGATAAGTCCAGCAAATTGTTCGTTGCTGTCCTCCCCACCCCTTTCTTTTCTCTCCTGTGACTTTGCCTACTTGTAGTGATCCTCTCAGTAGTACGGTTGGGGATAAGTAGTAGGATTAACCTGCGATACAGGACCTCTCTTACAGTCCTGAAATTAGTAGAAGCTGTCAATCAGTAAGCCTGCTGAAAGGATATCTTCAGTATCTGTTGTCACAGACCAAAAATTAGTTAATATTTAGCAAACTTTTTTTTTCAGGACTACAGAGAACAAAGTCATAGAGAAATATAGGGACAGAAAACCTGCAAGGAGGGAACTGAAACCTGTAGGTGGTGTCTGTGCACGGATTTGTTCTTATGTGCAAGTAGTGCTGCATGTATCTGTGGTTCTCTTGACTGACCTGCAGGATACTTGGCAGAGATGTGAAAACCTGTTTGATTATGTATACTGACTGCTCCCAACTTACACCCACTTTTTAATATAAACCACAACTTCCTTCTGGATGTTGGTAATCTGTTAAGCAAATGTATAATGGAAAAAAAAAGAAGGAAATCAAACAGGAGAGACAGTGATCCTTGATGTTTCCACATAAGAGTTTAGCAATGAATGTTTGGATCCCTTGAGGTGCATAAATGCTGTTTGAATACCAACATCACGCTTTAGAACATGTGAAAACTTGTTCTTGCATCCCAAACTGATTTCTCAAACTTAATTGTATTTCATTTTGAGAGTATTTGGAGAATATCACAATGTCAAAAGTATCGATTGGAAAAACAAATCCAATCTGGCTGTTGATTAGACCCAAGAAGAAGGTTCATTCCACAAGGCAAAAAAATACAGTTTGCATTGGAAAAACGCTTCATATCATGTCTGATTGCAAGAACCAGCTTGATATGAAAAGCATTAAGGTCTTGTACTGCATTGTTATATAGTGATATAAAACTACTAAAAACAGCTGTAGGAATCCTCTCTGACCACATGTAAAACATGCAAGTATTTGCTCCTGGGGTTTAACTCAAGAAGATAGGCTGGAAAAACTACTTGTTTATATCCCTCTGGACACTTTTTGTTACTAGTGTCCTCTGTTTACTTCTTTTCTATCTGGAGGTATGGCTGCTGTTCCTCTGAGTGGTTGTCAGCCCTTGGTGTGGGGGAACTGCAGAACTGGCTGGGGGCAGTCTGTGTGTTACCTTGTATCAAGGAATTAGAGCAGGTAGCACCAGCAACCTAACCTGTTGCTGAAGCTGTTACCTTTATCTCCACGGTGGTGTTACAAATGAGTAAGTGCTTGTAGCATCTTGATGCAAAGCCACTGGGTTAGCCTGAATAGCTGGAGTTTTAAACATAGATGTCTGACTTCCTAAAAAAAAAAAGAAAAGTACCCTTTAGAAGTAGTACTAATAAAAAGAAAGGTGCAGAGAGAAAGCACTTTTGCTCTACCAAACACTGTTCTAACCAAAGCTGAGGGGAAAGCACAGGGAGGCTCAGCAGCAGGGCCAAGTGGCTGGAACAGCGGGAAAGCTGTTCTCTGGGACACGTAGCTGAAGTTCTTGTTGCCTGTGTCTCGGCAAGGGCCAGCGAGGCAGAGGAACTTCAATTTAACAGCAATACCTTTCAAAGACAAACCAGGCTAGCTTGCCCAAGTTGTGTGTGTCTGTTTTCTAGTGTTTTCTTGTTTTGTTTTGATGTTTGGGTTTTGGGTTTGTGTGTTTGGTGTTTTTTTTTAACAGTGATACAAGTAAACTATCTTCCCTTACTAAATTACCTCAGAAAGCTGCATCGTTATCTGGTTTGGGAACTGGTCTTTTTATCCCTCCTAATAAGAATCAACTCTGTGCAGGAAACTGGAAAAAGATCACTTTCCTTGTTCTTCCTATGGGTTTTGGAAGTAATGGGATGGTTTTCATAAAGATTCTAGAAAAAAACCTGACCATTCTATAGCTTATGGTCTTGTGCATCTTAGATAAGAAAACAGAAGGTTACCCTTTTTGGTATCTTCAGCTAGCTGGCCAATAGGATTAATGTTAATGACACTTTCCAGGAAGCTACGCAGGTGCAAATAGTCTGGGGGATGCATCTTGTTCAGTGAAACAGAGTTAAATATTTTATTATTAAATGTTATATACATATATGTGTGTGTCTAGGAGTAGCTGGAAACTCATGGATTACCTGACATTTTAGCAAAAAGAGGGTGTTTGCTGGAACTGCCAAATCAAAACAAAGCACAGCTCTGTTACCTAGTTGGTGATTTGAATAAGGCTATGGAAGACCTGACAAAGAACGTCAAAACTTTTAACAGCTATCAACTATGAGTATTTGGGGGTTTAGAGTATACTTTTTAATTACTTCTGAATAAATTGTATTAATTATTGTGGTGCAAATATTACTTTAAAGCAAGACAAGCATGTCCCTTCCTGATACCAACCTCTAAGCTGTGGCAGTTGGCATTGACCACAAAAGATACTGTGTCTAAGGACTCCATGAAATGTAAGTAAATAAAAACAAAGACTGCCTTGCTAGCATTGCTGGCAACGTGGAGAGCTCCGTCCTCCAGTAGGTAGCTGATGGAGGATGCTGTCCTGGAGCTTGCATCCAAACCTTGCCTGGGCATATCTGTCCTGGATTCATTTCCTTACTCTTTAGCTACATTTAAATCTTTGGAGTTGTAGACAGCATGTGATGGCAATAAGCTGTAAAGCTGAATGGTGCGCTGGCAGGGAAGGCTTCTGTGCAGCCTCCTTAATTTCATAAGGTGACCCCTCAATCTTGTGTTTGAGAAGCTTAGTACCTAGGTATATTAACTGTGGTAATGTTTTGATGGAGTTTAGGATTATTAATAAATTATGGAAAAGGCATGCAGCAAACCATTACTGGGAACTATTGTATGGGCATAAATTGGTATGAAGATGCTACTCTCTAGCATTAAAAATCTTAACTTCCCATAGCTTTTTTTTTCCCCCTGACAATAGGTTCAAAATTGACATAAATGATTGGAAGTGTCATCTTTGGCATTAGACCATCTCTGCTATCTAGTGGAGCCATCAGTGAAGAATTATTCACAAAGATATCCACAATTTTATGTTCCTGGGTGCAAACAAACATTATAAGAAGTTCTAAGAGGAAAGTTTTCCTCCTAGACATAGATGGCTGTTCACTGTGGAAGCAATTAGACCTCAGTCAATTGCATTTGCTTAGTGAAATCCCTCAAAGACTTTTGTCGGAAGAGAAACCACAAAGATTGATATGTTGTGTTCAGGAGTGTTTTGACTCCTGGATTTGTTTGTTGCGTGCTGTGACTGAGCTATTGCCTTCCATACTGTGCTGTATGAAGATGACCCAGGGCTTTGCACAGTGGGAACTGGGGAAGGGCAAGACTGAAAACAGTGGCAAGAACACATGCTTGGAGGCAAATACACCTACTGGGCTTAAAAGCTGCTGAGGAACTCAACAAAATAAGTTTTAATTTAGAGAGACTGAATGTAGGTTGGCACTGTGGGACCCTTGGGGAGGGAAGACTCCTCAACAGGGCATCTGGGGACAGGGGCCTTTGGGCTAAACTTAGTCTTTGTGAGTATCATTTTAGCTAATGATTTAAGCACAAATGTAAGCAAACAAAAGAAAGACTGATAGGCCCCAGCAGAAACTTTCCCATGGTATTTTTATAGCTGTGAGTTTGGAGAATGGAAGTAGAGGGAGTCTGGGAACTGTCTTTCTAGTGTGGTTTAGGCTAAAGAATAGCGTGGAAATGGTAGGTGTTTGAAGCCGTGGTGAGGAGATAAAGCAAAATGATCAAGGTGGCTTTGAGCAAGAAATATGGGCTTTCTAGGCAGTTTATTTGTTGGGTTTGGGGTTGGTGTTTTTTTTTTTTTTTTTAACTTTGATCTTACAATTATATAAGTAGGAGAAACCACTGACATCCCTCAGTATTAGGACAACTTGAGGGGTAAATGGTCTATGCAGATCTACCTAGTAGTGAAATTGTTAACTTTTCCTTCAGAGACTTTTGGAGTACATTTGGCTCTGGCTGTAAACGAGGTGTGTTTGTCTCTGATCTCCAGGGACACTCTTGAAACCAGTGGGTTGCGACTGCCAGAGTCTGGAGACAGTCTTCAACAAGATACTGTGTGTGCCTGCGTGTCGCACTGTTAGGGGAGGCAGATCGCCCCACTGTAATTTCTGTTGTTGAATAGCTCTTGATACCATGGTGATCGCAGCATTGCAAATGTCTGATTATGTGGCCTGAACTTTGGTATCTGCCAGAGCTTTAAGAAAGGTTAAGGTCGTGTAGCCAGCTGCTGTCTCTCAGTTTGCACTAGTTTGGCTTCTGATTGCTTCTATCTTAACTTGTGTTTATAGTATGCAGCAGAGGATGGACTTGTACACACAAATGATCCGGCCAGGACAGTATCCAAAGAATGGATTTGCATTTAAAGGCCCCAACAGTTAGTCTTCCTTAGAGAAGGTAAGGATAACAATCCCCAGGAGATGGGTTTGGGAGTATCAAAGCGTTCACTTCAGATAACCACCATACTCAGTTTTTTCATTTGCTAACTCTGGGAATATGGCTACTCTTTTCTATATCCAGAATGTCACACTGCAGTACCTTGGGTACTAAAGCCATCATTTAAAAGATTTTTGACTACTCCAGTCTTGTTATGTGCTGCTGCTTTGTGTAGTCCCCAGGACTCCAAATGCATGCTACATCAAGCTTTAACATCAGTACTGAGAGCTCTAGAAAGCTCCTCAGAGTCAGTTTTCTCTGAGGAGTGAAGCGCAGAGATGATGTTACTCTCTTAGCAATGTGCTAGGGTATAGCTCCTTCTGCCTAACCAGTGCTACTTTCCTGGGAAGCTACGGAATCTGATTTCTAAACCTTGTGCTGATGTAAAATTGCAGCAATGGAGTAGACTGTGTTTGTATAACTGGCAGCTACTTTCTTGCTTTTGTGATCTTTCTGATCAGGCCACTTCAGCCTTTTAAGCTTGGTTTACTTGATCTTCTGTATAGGAACAGTCAAAGGGTGAAGTCACCCAGAAAACATTTGCGCAGGAAAATGAAAGTTGAACTGAAAAGCGGTGTATTGATGGCTGCACTGTGTGCTTTATCATGTGCAGTAGTCTTAGAGGAAGATACAGAAAATGCTTCTGTAATCTCTAATCTTTTATGAACACATAGTTGAGGAAGTGATAAGACTTCTTTTATGCCCTTTTCTTTCCTCTATATCTTCACTTTTCTCTCTGGAAAAATAACAGCGGCAAAAAATGCCCTCTTTTTACTTCTTCTCTGACACAAAGGCAACTTTAGCCCAGGGTGTAATCCATGGCTGGGCAAAGTCTTCACCTGCAGCATCACTTTGCTATCATCTGCTCTGAGTCCCGTTAAGTGAAATACAGCATGTGTAAAAACAGAAGTGACCCTCTCAGCTAGTTTGCCAACAAAGCTGACTTTTTGTCTGGGTTGATAAAGCTAAACCCCATCCCTATAACAATCTGAGGCCATGGTTAGGTGCTTAGTAGCATCCTGGCTTAAACTATGCTATGTTGCTTCCCATCTACCTGTAACTGCTTGTCCAAGGTGAACGTTGCTGTGCAGTGACCTAGGTTGGGAAAGCCAATCCACGTGGAGTTTGTCTTTTCAGTCTATTTTCCCCCAATCCAGTTTACAGCCTAACTCTGCAAGTACCGGTGTCAGCTCAGAACTGGGAAGGCAGAAGTCACCAAAGCAGGCACTGAGAGATGTAATGGCATTGCCATGTTGGGGTTGGTTGTAAAGCTTCACCTTGAAAGCTAAAGGGTCACGTAAAATTGAATAAAGTTTGGCATACTCTTAGTGAAGCATTGTTCTCTCTAACAGAAAGTTATTGAAAGCTTTTGTGTGTAAGGTAGAAACGAGAGCTCTTGATCCTTCAATAAGATTTGATATTTTCAGGAAATTAAGATTTGCTGTAATTGTGGTGTTCAGTGACCTGCACAACTCTTTCATGCAGATTCCTTCTTTCTGATGTTTCGAAAAAACACAGCGAGCCTAAATGGAGATTTTTATTAAGTTCCCAGTTTTACCACTGCACAAGCCAACTGTGCTCGAGAAAAATTGGTACAACTCTGGAAATCAGCAGATGGACCTCTCTATTTTAAAGTTAATGCACAATTTTCAAGCATGCACACATAGACCACTAAGCCCTTCACTGAGAGCACGAGTGCTGAAGTCACACAAGTCCCCGAGGGTTTCTTCTTTGTAAAGAAAGTATTAATCTACACTCAACACAGAAGTAGTTTAGCCTCAGTCTATGAAGTTTGATCTACTACATTGTTTGAAATAACAAAAAAGTCTTTTTTTACCAAATTTTGTACACAGTTTAAAGTTCTGTTTTGTTTTTTTTAAAGTATTTTAAGACCTCTAATTATGCATTTGACATTTTTATAAAAAAACTTGTTTTCTTGTCTTGTACATATTTGTCTAATCTGTGCAAAAAATCCTCTGTAAACTTTATATACAGGCATATTTTACACTACAAAAATAATTAGGAATGTAAAATGGATCATCTGAGGAAGAAATGCTGTAACTTTGTAAAAATATAAATGTGGGAAGTTAAATGCTTTGTCTCTGATTCTTATCTTGTGTGCTCTCCATATGTACTCGGGTATTTAAATTTTAAATGGCTTACAGGAGTAGGCCTCTTCAAACTTTGATCATGCTCCTTTAGAAAATGAGCAATGTTATTAAAATCTCTCCTGTGATACTATTTTTTTTTTTCCACTTTCTGCTCTACCCCTCCTGCTTGGTGTTTAACAATCTCATAATTAAGAGAAGGGATTGTGATGTGTTGTAAGACCCAGCACCTTGTTGGCTTTAAGGGAGGGTTGGGCGGGGACAGTAGCAAATTTGGTCTCTCTGAACCAGAGCAATTATACTTTGACTGTTAGCCAGCACCACAACTGTCACTCTTAGCAAAGGAATTAGATGATGTACATGCCCTTACTTAAATAACTGATGTCTTCTAGCCATCTGTGTTCTCCCTGCCTGCCCTGAGACTGGACTTTAGTTAGGAGTTAGAGCACAGCATCTTTCCATGGCAGTTATACTCATTATTTGTATGGAAGAAAGGGGGACAGAGGGAAAGAAGGCCTGAAATAGATCATTTATGAGGCTAAAAGTTGCAAAGAGGATAGGTTCTCTGGCATATTCAGAATAAATATTACAGAACTGAGGATTGCATACTAGTCTGCTCCTGAAATTGGCCACAAGCAACCCTTCTCCACTGCAAGTTAGAAACCGTCTTCCAAGTGAGAAAGTTACTACCAAACAAGACCTGGTATTTGTCAAAAAGACTTGTTCCCATTATTTAAAAACACACAACTCCACAGAAATTCCCTTGATTATACTTCTGGAGGTTGCTGTGGGAAAGCACTTGTCCTGTCCACTCTTCCTTGTTTGCGGAGCGCCTACTGGAAGGCACAGCTGGGCTGCTGCTACCCATCCTGAAGGTAATCCTGCTCCTGGAGCCAGGCCCTCAGAGCTGTGCCTGTGCTTTAGTTCAAGGCACGGGGTGGTCCATCCAGGGTGGGCAGCCTCAGAGCTGGCACCTGCATCTGCTGGAGCACCCGAGCTCAGTGTCAGGTTCTGCCTCGTTTGTTCTCCTAGACGTGTCTTTTAACTGCGGCTGAAGGGCTGCACCTTTGCACTCTATTGTTTATGTGTTTTCTCAAGAAGAAAATGGACTTTTACAACACTGCAGCCTGAGCAGGGCCTCAGTTCACATTGCAACCTATGCTTACATCAGGGAAATCTGTCAGCTCTGTGGCTGTTAGACTCAGGTTTGGGAGCGAGACTGCACAGATGATGCCTAGTTTGGGTTCCCAGCAGGTTTGGAGCCTATTTTGTTTTCTTCCCTGACTTTTTCCCAAACTTGGCAGAAAGAATAGCAAAATTTTAGAACCTGACTCATCCTATGGTTCCTGGGAGGACCTTGGGAAACCTCAACAGTTAGGACAGAATTCCAGTAAAGCAGTGTGGGTAGGGGGTGCTTATATTCCTCCTGTAGCAGTATTTAGTTATCATGAGACCAAATGCACAATAGTGCCTTGGTATCTCTGAAAGTAACTCAAAGAAGAGGAAAAAAAAAAAAAAGGGGAGCTGTGGCTGGGTGGCAATGTAGAGAAACTCTTCCAGATAAAGTAAGTACTAATAGAAATGAGGCTATCTAATTAATTTTTCCTACCTTTCATTTTCTCCCTTCTCTTTGCTGTGCGCCACTCCTGCCATCACTGTAGCCATAGATTTATATTTTCTTCTGGCAAACTGCATACTGTTAACAGTCTGAAGTATTTGACAGGGCATTCTTTTAAATCATTGTTCTATGAACACAACTATATTAAACAGGATCAGTTGATGCAAAATATTTTAAGCTAGTATTTCCAAATTTTCTTTTTGAGAAGATGGTTCTGCCTTTAATCTTGGAGTACAATTACAAATTAATAGTTATGCAGAGAGAAAATTAGCCCATATAAGCCACTTGGGGAGTGATGGTGGAATAAAGTCTTTGCATATTAACTGCACGGGAATATCCCAACTGCAAATACAGATAGGGAATTAATGGATGGGAAGCAGCAGCAGGGCAGAAAAGATTTGGAAAAATAAATCATGAACTGAATGCAACAGTAATTAAATGCAAGGGCATTTAAACAAGGGCAAACCTCACGTTGGGTTGCACAAACAGTGCACAAAACTTAGAAGTTTTCCAAGTCTTCTACAGAGTGCTGGTAAAATTTGGCAAGAAGTTACGGCCAACAATTGGCACAAAAATCACAGAAAGATGTGGACCAACTGCAGAGTGAACAGATGGGATGTGAAAACAGCTCTCAAGGGCCTGCTGAAGGCATTGGGATTGCTTAGTTTGGCAAAAAGGAGGCTCAGGAGAGAGGTTATGAGAACAGTATATTAAAAAAAAGGAATAAATTCTTCCGATTGTGGATGGGTCTAGGAGGAGGGATGGAGTTCAGCCAGGGATAAAGGGAAGCATCAGTAAAAAATTATTCCTGCCAGGAGTAGTTAAGCATTGACCTGGACTGCCTGTGAAGGCTGCTCAGTCCCCACCCCAGTAATCTTTTTGGACTGGTTGGCCAAGCACCTATCAGAGATGGCACTGGTATAGCTGATCCCACTGTTGGGTGCAGACGTGGCCAAGATGTCCAGTTCAGGCCCCTGCCAGCCTCATTTTCTGTAATGATACCACTTTCTTCTTAGGGCCCTGGCCTCAGATTTCATAAGGTTAGATGCACATCCTAATATATATGGTCTAAGCTGTGTTTTGAGTTATTCGGGACAATCCCAAGCAGCGATATAGGCTGGGCAGTGATTGGCTTGAGA
>NW_009697148.1:0-226 GCF_000703405.1 Apaloderma vittatum
CCGGGTGGTGGCTCCGGGGGCGCAGGGATCGCAGGCCCTGGGCAGAGGAGGGGAAGCTTACTTGGCTTATTCCGTTCTTGGTCGTTTTCTTTCCTTTTGTTCTGTTCTTTTCTCGTCGTGGTTGCCCCCAGACAGAAATCCACCCCGAGAAGGAGTGTGGGGACCCACAGGGTGCTCCAGCACAGGAACACAGCTGTGCCGGCTGCGGCTGGCGGGGGGGGCCCCG
>NW_009697148.1:251-2237 GCF_000703405.1 Apaloderma vittatum
AGCCTGTGCCCGCCAGATGCTCATGAGCCAGCAATGTGCCCTGGTGGCCAAGAAGGCCAATGGCATTCTGGGGTATATTAGAAGGGAGGTGGCTAGTAGGTCGAGAGAGGTTCTCCTTCCTCAGGAAGAGGGTTCCTTGCAGTGTTCCCCTGATGCCGTGTTGTGTCCATCTCATGGGAGGTTAATCTCTCTCTCCATGTGAGTTTGTCCCACCAGTGCGGAACCAACCTCAGAGTCCCTGGTCTCTTTAGGCACCATACGCTGTTCCTCTGTGGTCTCTCCACCCCCTAGCATGGCATCCTTCATGTGCTGCTGCATCCTGGACATTCTTACCACTGTCAATCTTCTCAATTTGTAGGCAATCATCATCTCACTGCCATCTCACTCACCAATGGGACTCTGGGGAAATGCTCTGCTCTGGTGTCTTTCTTCCTGCTTTCCTGACTGCATGTGTGTCTCGCTTTCCTCTCGCCTTCCCATGCTGCTAACTGAAAAACTCCCCAACACAAAAGACAGGACACAGAGAAATAAGAGAGACAAGAAGAGGTGTTGGAGCGAGTGCAGAGGAGGGCAACAAAGCTGGTGAAGGGCCTAGACAACAGACCTTATGAGGAGTGATTGAGGGAGCTGGGTCTGTTCAGTTTGACAGTTGAGGGGGGATCTCATCGTGCTGTGCAGTTACTTGAAAGGACATTGTAGAGAGGTTGGTGCTGTTCTCTTCTCACAGGTAATTAGGGACAGAACCAGGGGGAATGGTTGCAAGTTGCAACAGGGCAAGTTTAGGCTGGATATTAGGAAGAAATTCTTCACAGAAAGAGTGGTCAGACACTGGAATAGACTGCCTAGGGAGGTGGTTGAGTCGCCATCCCTGGATGTGTTCAAGTGTCGCTTAGATGTGGTGTTGGGTGATATGGTTTATGGGTGAAGTTGTAGTGCAGGGTCAATGGTTGGACTCGATGATCCCAAGGGTCTTTTCCAACCTGAATTGTTCTATGATTCTATGACTCTAAGAGACTCGCCCAACAGGTTTCCGCTCTTTGGGACGTTGATCACAGAGGGGATGACTGGCCTGGCCTTGGCCAGAGGCAGGTCGGAATTTGCCTTGGGCTAGGGGATGCTCTGGAAGTTTTGCAGAAGTCATCTTCCACAGCCCTCCCTCTGCTACCAGAAACCCCACCAAACTCAAACCCATGACACCAATGCCTGTTGGTGGAAATCTGGAGGAAAAACAAACAAACAACCTGCAGGTGGTTGATAACTTTTGCAAAGTTAGAGTATTTTCAATTTATTCTAAGGAGGCATAATTGTCCTTGAGTAAATACTCTTCTTACTAAGGGCAGAAAACTGAAAAAGAATTACCAAATTGCAGTCCGTGGATCTAAACTTTCTCTGTTCTCAAAGATTTAAGTCTCCCTCAATCTCATGGAAATTAAGTCTGTAATTTCAGTGTTTTACTGTAGCTAATAGGTTTTTTACTTGTTTTATTGTGATGACTTAGTGAATGTTTCCACAGGAAAACGTGACTTTTAAAGGTTTGTTGGCTGTCAGTGCTTTTTTGATATCAGCCATAGCAAATTCTCTCTCGTAATGATAACTACATGAGGAGAGTCTGTGAGCTGTTATACAGTTCAGCAGACAGAAAGAATGAGTTTCTCTAGAATGAAGTGTCTTGGAAAATAGGACATTTCCATCTGTGTGATAATTTACTTGTAAATACAGTCATCAGAAGCCATTATTATTGCCAAGACTTCTCAAATATGATGGCTACTGGCCTAGCAACTTCAGCCACCAGTTCCTTCAGGACCTGTGTATGTATCTCATCAAGTCCCATGGACTTGTGCACCTTCAGGTTCTCTAGGTGTTCCCAGACCTGATCTGCTTCTACCCTGGGTGGTTCTTCACTCTCCCAGGCCCAGCCAACACCCTCTCTGATTTGGGTGGTATGGTTCGAGTGGTTACCAGTGAAGACTGAAGCAAAAATGTTGA
>NW_009697149.1:0-3000 GCF_000703405.1 Apaloderma vittatum
CCCACACCAGCCCTCAGTGGGGCAGGTCCCGGCAGACTTAGGGTGATAGGTTCCCTTCAGGGGTCTGACATGCCCACAGGCCTGCTGAGGAGCCTTGGTGTGGGCCCTGCGCGGCCTAGAGGCCCCATCCCTGGCCCTGGCATGAGCCCTGACCCCCTGACCTGCCCAGGGACCCCAAACCACCCCCTAGGCCCCAGCCCCAGGCAGCAGGTGAGGTCTGTCAGCTCCCAGTGGATCTGGAGGTTGTTGGCAGTAGATGGGGTACTGTGTTGGCCCTATCTTGAAAGTATAGCCTTTGGGGTTCTGGAAGTAATTTTCCACATACGTGCTCAGAGGCTCATTTTGATTTTTAAAAATGACCAATACCTAACAATTCCCACTGCCCTAGATGTTCGGCACCTTTTGAGGACCAAAGTCCTACACAGGGGCATACGGAGCTACCTTGGAGCTCCCCTTTTTGAGGAAGTTAGGCAATACTTCACATTACATCACTCTCGTTTTTCCCTCTCAAGACTAGGCTCCCCCTCTGCTCACATTTTATGCAATGTCAGACCATCCCTGCTATCAGCAGAGTTACGGTTGTTGTTAACTGCAGTATCCTGATACTTCATCACTGTATCAGCTGTCATGACACATTTTACCATATTGTGACACAACTTCATCATGTGGAGTTGTTGCATCGACTGTTAAGGTTTTGTGTCTTTGGAGTATTTATGCATTCACCATTGCCACAGAGATGTCTATTCATAAATAAAATAAATGCAGCATGAGTGCTATTGACATCCCACAAACATGGCCTGCAAGAGACTCATTAAAATCAGAGCTCTCCAGTAAGCTCTGCTGCCTCCTGGCAAGCTGGCCTATTTCATTTCTTCTTTAATTCCCTATCCAGGATGGTTCACTATTCCAGCCTATCGCTTTATATCATTCTGTGAACTCCGTTCCGTCTGCTGCATTTTCCAGACTGGTCCACTTTGCCTCTTCAGCTGTATTCTTCATACAGCTCTTTGCCCAACTCCACTACTTGCTGATAATTAATGACTGGTTTTTTGCTATCTAAAAAAAGGTAGCACTTTAGTTATACACACATGCACCCACACACCCAAACCCCTCCAATATTAACTGTTCTCTTTCTGAAGAATAAATGACATGAAATACAGGTGCTGAAATACCAGTTCAAAATTCCCACTGAGTTCAGTGAGATCAGGGTTTTATGTGGTACTCCAAGCTATATATCTTTAACATTCACCTATCAAACAGATGGGCACCCATTACCCTAATTCAGCCTTCCTGTTTAATTCTGTAATTCTGATGAAACACCTATATATATTTTTTTTGCACTAACCAAAGGCTTTTCTGAACCAAATCCTTGCTACTGCAGCCTACACAAAACTGAATTTTATTTTTTTTTTTCCAAGTTTTTCTACTATGTCAGAAGAGTTACGTGTTTGGTCTTGCTTAGGGAGTTATTTCAAGCACTGAATTTGCAGTTCATGAGAATTAGCTCCTTGGCTTTTTCAGCCATCTTACTTTTTCATGCAAGTAGCTTCCACGTGTTAGCTGTTCTGTGTCCAGAATTTTCTGATGCACAGATAACATGGAACTTGGAACAATATCTAGATTCAGTTAGCATGAGTTTGGTCCAGAAGCTCCAAGAAGGTCTCCAAAGATTCTGAAGTCTCATGAGAAGAAATCATCCAATTCTAAGGATTAGTGCCACAGCACCACGGTGATCTAGCACATCAAAAACCTGATTTGCTAATTAGGAGTAGCAAGGAAGAATGTTTTCAGTCTCAGGCTGGGGAGACACAAGCTATGACATGTCCTGTTTCAGTCATACATTTGTAGGAGCATTTTGCAGTGGCTTCTGGACAGTGTTGGAAGAAACTAGATGTCCTACAGGAGCCTGCAGATCAGTCTGTGAGCAGTCACCTCCATTTGCAGGCTGTATTTATGAGGAATTGGTAGACTGAATATAGGTAATTCTAATTCCTGAAGCCAAACCGTTCCTCTTATTCCTTTAGAAACTAGCATAGCACAGCTGTAAAGTTAAGGGGGAGCATAGGACCACTTTTGAGTCTTTATTTTAGTGGTTTTCTGAGCCTCTAATAGTTATTCATAACTAAAAATCAATCATTTTAAGATACTATTTCCAAAAGATGTATCAGTGTATTGATGGAGAGGCCAGGCAGCATTTTGGACAATTATGTCTGCATAAGAATCACTTTGTCCTTACTCGATATGCCAATACTGATTTCATGGTTTGCTGCAGAAGAAAGATGGAGAGCTTCTGTTCCCACTGATATATAAGGACAGTGGAACAGTCACTGAAAATGAAAGTTTACAAATTCAGTATCGGTGAAAGAATACATTTTATCAAACCACATGATTTTAGATGAGGGAACACATTGCCACAGTAGGTAAATCAGGTCAAGTAGCTTCCAAGGTACAAAAGCAAACAATATTTTTTATGAGTAGCAAGAACATTAAAAACCATAACAGATAAACTAAAACAAACATGTACAGAAGGAGATATAAAACATCAGGTTCCAGATCATCACTCAATCTGAGAATAAACAAGTGAGATATAGGCAGATATTAGGCAGATTACTACACATCTTTACTGACAGTTCCTTGAACTTTTATCTGAAACATCTGATTCTAGTGACTACTGAAAAAGACTACAGAACCAAAGAGAATAGGAGACCTAATCCCTAAATGATACACCTATGTTTGTTTTGAACTAAGAAGAAATTGTAGGTTAATGAGTTGTTTCAAACTGTGTGGTCACATTCATCTGCTGGAAAATATATGCCATGGAGACATACTCTTTCAATTACATTTGCTAGTGCATATGACTTGCATTTTTCAAGCTTAGAGACTAGTATTGCAGAATCACACAGAATCACAAAGTTGTTGAGGCTGGAAAAGACCTCTGAGATCATCAAGTCCAGCCTATGAACCAACACCATCACAACGGCTAGATCATGGCACTAACTG